>NW_016813548.1:556000-575187 GCF_001698545.2 Rhinopithecus bieti | reverse complement strand
AAAAAAAAAAAAAAAAAAAAAAAAAAAATCTTGGCTAGGTGTGGTGGCTCATGCCTGTAATCCCAGCACTTTGGGAGGCCAATGCAGGTGGACCACGAGGTCAGAAGATCAAGACCATACTGATCAACATGGGGAAACCCCATCTCTACTGAAAATACAAAATTAGCTGGGTGTGGTGGTGCATGCCTGTAATCCCAACTACTTGGGATGCTGAGGTAGGACAATCACTTGAACCAGGGAGTCAGAGATTGCAGTGAGCCAAGGTCATGCCACTGCACTCCAACCTCGGCAACAGAGCAAGACTCCATCACAAAAAAAAAAAAAAAAAAAAAAAAAAAAAAAAAAAAAAAAAAAAAAAAAAAAAAACTTCATGCAAAGCCAAGCACTTGTGATGGCTTCACAGCTGAATTCTATGAAACATTTAAGGAAGAACTAATACCAATTTTACTTAAACTATTCCAAAAAGCAGAGGAATATGGAGTACTTTCATACTCATTCTACAAGGCCAATAATACCCTGATACCAAAACCAGGTGAAGACACATTCAAAAAAGGAAATTATAGGCCAGTATCTCTGATGAATATTGATGCAAAAATCCTCAACAAATACTAGAAAACTGAATTTGGCAATACATTAAAAAGATCATTCATCATGACCAAGTGTGATTTATTCTTGGGATGCAAGGATGGTTCAACACATGCACATCAAACAATGTGATAATCAAATGAACAGAATGATGGACAAAACCCATTTGATTATTTCAATTGATGCTGAAAAGTATTTGATAAGAATCAATATTCCCCTATAATAAAAAGCCCAAAGCAACAGTATAGAAGTAACATACCTCAACATAATACACCACCACTAGGATCATGCTAAATGGTGAAAAACTGAAAGTCTTTCCACTAAGTTCTGGAACATGACAAGGGTGTCCACATTCACTACTGTTATTCAACATAGTACCGGAAGCCCTAGCTAGAGCAATTAGGCAAGAGAAAGAAATAAAAGGTATCCAAATTGGAAAGACAGAAGTCAAATTATTCTTGTTTGCAGATGATATGGTCTTATATTTACAAAAACCTGAAGGCTTCACACATAAAACCCTATTAGAACTGATAAACTAATTCAGTAAAGTTGCAGGATATAATATCAACGTATGAAAATCAGTAGCATTTCTTTATGCTACAGCAGACAACCTGAAAAAGAAATAACAATGTAATCCCATGTAAAACAGCCACAAATAAAAGTAAATGTCTAAGAATTACTAAGAATTAAATACCAAAAATGCAAAAGGTCTCTATAATAAAAACTATCAAACCATAATAAAAGAAATTGAAGAGGACACCAAAAAAAATGAAAAGATATTCAATGTTCATGGATTAGAAGACTCAATACTGTTAAAACATCTATACTACTCAAATCAATCTACAGATTCAGTGAAATTCCTATAAAAATAGCAATGACATTATTCACAGAAATAAAAAAAATAACAATCCTTCAATGTATATGGAACCACACAAGACTGAGAATAGTCAAAGCTACCCTAAGTAAAAAATAAAACTGAAGGAATCACTTTACCTGACTTCAAATTATACTACAGAGCTATAGGAACCAAAACAGCGTGGTACTGGCATAAAAAGAGATACATAGACCAATGAAACAGAAAAAAATAGAATAGACCAGAAACTAATCCACACATTTATATCAAATTCATTTTCAACAAATGTTCTAAGAACATATACTGGGGGAAAGACAGTCTCTTCAATAATGGTGCTGGGAAAACCGAATATCCATATGAAGAAAAATGAAGATATATACAAAATAGCCATATACAAAAATGAATCCAAAATGGACTAAAGACTTAAATTTAAGACCTCAAACAGAGAAGCTACTACAAGAAAACATCAGGGAAACCTCTCTCACAGATTGGTCTGGTCAAAAGTTTCTTGAGCACTACCCTACAAGCACAGACAACCAAAGCAAAAGTGATCACATCAAGTTAAAATGTGATCAAATGGGATCACATCAAGTTAAAAAGCTTCTGCACAGCACTCCCATGTTTGTTGAAGCACTGTTCAAACTAACCAAAATTTGGAAGCAACCTGTGTTCATCAACAGATGAATGAATAAAGTTGTACTTATACACAATGGAGTACTATTCAGCCATAAAAAAGAATGAGATCCTGTTATTTGCAACAACATGGATGAAACTGGAGGTCATTATGCTAAGTGAAATAAATCAGGCACAGATAAAATACTGCATGTTCTCATTTATTTGTGGAATCTAAAAATCAAAACAACTGAATTCATGGAGTTAGAGAGTAGAAAGATGGTAACCAGAGGCTGGGAAGGGAAACAGGGCCGTGTGGGGAGAGGTGTGAGCGTGGTTATTGAGTACAAAATATAGTTAAAAACAATAACACCTAGTATTTTATAGCACAACAGAGTGACTGTAGTCAGTAATAATTTAATTGTACATTTAAAAATAACAAAAATACTATAATTGGATTGTTTGTAACACAAAGGATAAATGCTTGAGGGGATGGATATCCCAGTTTCCATTATGTAATTAATAAGCATTGCATGCCTGTGTCAAAACACCTCATGTACTCCATAAATATATATACCCGCTATATACCAACAAAAATCCAAACACAAAATTTTTGAAAGATTAAAAAAAATTATATCCTATTTTTCAATGAGAATTTGCACTATTTTAGTTATAATACAGGTAGAAGACTCAGAAAACCAAATTCAACCTATTATTTCAACTAATGAAAAAAAAGAAAAGAAAAGCTATCAAATTGTTTGTAAACTTTTGAAAAGCAAAACTGTGTTATACATAAAGCCTTACTCATTGAAATTCAGTGTGGGATGGGCGTGGTGACTCATGCCTGTAATCCGAGTGCTTTGGGACGCCAAGGCAGGTGGATCATCTGAGGTCGGCAGTTCGAGACTAGCATGACCAACATGGAGAAACCCCGTCTCTACTAAAAATACAAAATTAGGTGGGCATGATCGCACATGCCTGTAATTCCAGCTACTCAGGAGGCTGAGGCAGGAGAATCATTTGAATTCAGGAGGTGGAGGTTACCGTGAGCTGAGATTGCACCGTTGCACTCCAGCCTGGGAAACAAGAGCAAAACTCCATCTTGAAAAGAGAAGAAAAAGAAATTCAGTGTGTACTCAATCAACTTGGTAAACATTAACTAGAATTTATATATAAGTTGTTACTAATTTAGTGAATTAATTTGGTATGTTTATGGTTCAAGAAACTCAGCTAAAGATAAAATTGATTTTAAAAATTCAGAAATCCATAAAATACACCCATGTGCACGCAAATATACATACATACTTCTTAACAACTCGTAGAACAGGGATAACCAATAACTGAAACAATTATACTTGGTTAATCTCAGCCCAATTATGTTGAGCCTGTGTGGCATGTTATTGATATTAGTTAATATTTTCTGGATGTTTAACTGGTTACATGTATTCCTATGTCTTCAATTTAAGATTATTTTGTGAGATGATTTTCTATCTTTGGGATTATTATTTTACATTAGTTAAATAATATTAAGAAGATTGGAGCCCTTTTAGGTTGCTTGTAGTTAAATCTAGCTTCCTTAAAATTCTCTGTGGTTTATATATTACGTTTTCTCGAGACCATAACAACAAAATAAAATAGTTTAGAATTAGTAAATCAGAGGCAAGAAACTTGGTAGTAAAGTGGATAATTAAAGGACAGCTATCTAGTAAAAGGACTGTGATAAAAGTCATAGAATTTTTACCAATGCTGCTTCCTATAACTGACAAATCGCTTTTGAATTATTATTTAAATTATGCCATTCTTAAATATAGTCACGTATACCTATTAAACACCAACTGGAAATTTGTGGGTGGGGGAGTAACTACCAAACTTCTTATATTTTTAATTAGCATTTAGTCTGAGTTATACTTATGACTTCATTTGTATTAAATATTTATAAAGCACAGCTATTGCTGCTGGATATTTACAGCATTGGACATCATAAATTGAATTTCAAAGAGAAAGGACAAAATCACCTGTCCTTTCTTTGATGCTGATACAACATTAGCATTGCCTTATGGTGAGGGATATTAACTATTTTTCTCTCAAAATGAATCCCAAAGTCACATTTGAGTTTTCATATTTTTCTGTCTCCTTGGCTTTTCTAAATTCTCTTTTATAAATCCTCTTTAATAGAATTACTTAAAAGGCAGTGTATTATAGTGAATAAAACCACATACTCAGGAGTCAGCTTCCTGGATTTGATTCCAACTCTACATTAATGGGCAGGTAGTTAGTGAATATCTCTCCACTTTGATTTCCTTAGTTGCAAATGAGAGTAGTAAGTTTCCTATTAGGAATACACACACATACTCACACACACATACAAACACACACGCTCGCGCCCTCCATAGCCTTGCTTGACATATAGTGGGCACTACCTAGGCATTTGCTATTAATTCTGCCTCCTTTTACCATTCACTTATTCACATTTTCTTTTCACTATGCCTTCTTGCTAATCTACTTAATCTCCTAAACTTTTACCCACAGCTTTTTGACTCCATGTTTTACCCAAGTTCCTATTAGAAAAATTATTTTTAATTCTGTTTAACTATAGTTTTTTTCCTAAAATGTAAATGTTTCCCTTCAGACTAAAACATAAGGGCATTTTATAAGATCTAACATGTCTAAAATAACAAATACTAAATATTGTTAACTATCATTTATTTATCCTTATTCTATACAACCAAAATAGACAGGAAAATAATCAATTTGTACACATGTCTGTAAGGCAAATGGTTTGGCATTCATCATTTTCTTAATTTTTGTCTAAATATTTTCCTTTGGTTTTTATTGTGAGAAGGGTTTTATAATTCACATTTCCTTGACTAGTTCTGATTACATCCCAGTACACAGGGTAAACAAGAAAGTGTCCAGCAAATCGTTCAAAACTGTGCTCATCACATTCCTAGCCCACACATTTCCTGGTGTTTGAATGTTGGTCCTCATTTTCTTGAACACATTTTTGTATTGGAAGTAATGAACCTACTTTGTGAAATGTAAGGACATATCCTTTTTGTTTTAAGTTTACCAGAAAGTTTATTTATATATAAATGGATAGCATTTTATAACTTATCTCCACAAATTAATGACGTCAAGTGGGTTTTTAAAAATTTGAAGTGGATAGCGATAATTTGTCCCATGGAAACCTGTGCATGATTAATATGAATGCAGTGCCTATCAATAACATGAAGAAGTATCGGGGCTGCGGAAATATCGGGACTGTTTGCATATAATCTTTTAGTGTTGTGTACTGGCTCTGAGACACTACTAATGAGAGCAATGTAATTTTCAAAAATATTTCAATTATCTTGGTGATCTTCACAGCTCACTTGAATCTATCAAAAGAGTATCTCCTTTCCCTCTTAAAAATCTGTGAGCTTGTATGCTTTTAGTTCAGTCTTCTGTTTCTGGATGCCAAGGCCTTCTCTTAGAAGGGCATATTGCTACTCTTTTGTATTTTGCTCAGATAGTCCTGTGTCTGCTTTTATTGCTCAGTAATTCAATTAATCCTAATTGTTCTCAACTTTATTATCACTTTCTCCCATGGGAAGTTTCCTATTATAATAATATATTGGATGATTTAAATTTTTTTCATTGACTCTGTAGTAAGACCAATTTAAGGTATTTTACTGAAATGCAAATTTCATACTTTTAAAATTTTATGTACCTGAATATATATGATTAATTGAAAGATGTAGGAAGGGGGAGAAACATCAGGACAATTTACATTATCTTTTTTTCTGGATCATTTTCAACAGACAGGGTCTTCTACATATGCAAATACACTCTCATTATATTAATTTTTTAAAACTCAAGACAAATGGAAACTGGGAAGACAAAAGTCGTTAGCACAACTGTTTCAGGCACAACAAAAAATTCATTATATTTGTTTTTAATTCCTCCTCTTTGTTACTCTCTTCTGATCCATAACCAAAAAGGCAGGACAGGGTATTTATATGGAACTCAAAATTTAGTCTCTGATATTTCCGTTTTGTTTCTAAGGATTTGAAGATCACTTCAAAATTAGAACATTACTCTCACCTCTACTGCTGCTGCAATAATTTCAGGGAAGATGAGAGACTTTGTGTGGATTCCAGACAATGAACATAATTCATAGCCTGCTCTAAAGCTCTGTAGGACACTTTCTTTTAAATGTTTAAGATATTAACATATCAGTCATTTTAAAGACTCATAGAGAATGAAAGACTTACCAGATGATTTTTGATGTATGAAATTTAGGGAAATGGGAGGTGAGATGTGCAGAAGGGAATGGAAGCAAGTATGTGTATTACCTGGTGATGTCACAGCACTATAAGGGAGAGGAGACAAAGGATAAGAAAGGACCTATGAAGAACTTAAAAGGTCAGTAAAAGGAAAAGGAAACAAGAATTTCATTATTTTTAATTTTTTGTGTAAGAAGACAAATTGGGGGCTTTTTTCTTAACGGTAGCACCTGGATGTGGTAATGAATTCACACACCAAGAGTAGGCCTACACTCACACAAATGGGTATTCTTTTGTTAATGTAGGAAAGTAGAAAACTTTCCAGTGTTTAAGCTGTAAGTTCCCATGGGTCTCTTTTCTTTTCATTGTATGCCTATTTCAGTAAATCATTGCGTAAAAAGCATGTTTTCTTAAAAAATACACTAAAATGGTTTCAGATGGTGATCAGGTTTTCCTTATTGGATATAAAATAACAGATATACACTTTAACTGTTCCACAAAAATTCAGGTTCCCACACCAAAAATAGTACCCTTAATATGTATGTGTTTTATCTTCATTGCCCGTTTTCCTTAAAATGTTTAGACTGGCAGCTCTTATTAATAGGTAAGTTGATTACGGGTATCTTCTTTTCATTCGATTGAATGGCCTTCTGCAGTTTTTGAATGAATAAGCTATTCCTACATTTTTAAAATTAGAATATAGAAACTCAAGACATGAAATTGACCATATCATGCATAATTCACACTTGAGTTTTGGGTACATTTTTATTTTGTATTCATTTAATATTTAAACTGTTGTGTGGCTTATGCTTCTTGTATATAAAATCATTTGCCCTTATGGCCAAATGAAGTTATGCAAAAACAAAGTATCATGCAAGTAATTCTAGTCCCCACCCAAACAAAGATAAATAATTTCCCTAATTGTGAATGGAAAAAATTACAAAATTAATTTGCATGAAGTAAAACAGTTTACAAATAGCAATCATGTGACCCTTAAAATAAATATTTTTTTGTATATTACAAATTTTCTTTTGGAAGGCTCAGTTTAAAAAATAAAAAATCATTAAAAGAACTTTCATAGTGTAAAGGTCAAGTGAGAATCAGAGTGGAGGCTTGACTATAAGCTTCATGAAGGAGAGGACTTGGTTTCTCTCATTTACTATTTTATTCTCGGAGCCCAGAGCAATGCCTAGCTGAAAGTAGTTGACAAATAATTATTAATACAACAATAAACTGTTATTGATACCAGTTGTCTGAGGGAAGTCCTTAAATGTCAGGGGAACCCCACCCCAGCCAGTGTCCAGGCTCTTGACACTATCTCGAAAATGAATTCAAGGATGGGTTGGTAAATACTGAAAGTACAGAGATTGTAAAGTGAAAAGTACTCACTCAAGAAACGGGAGTGCAGGTGTACTCAAGAGAGAGTTGCACAGTGGAGTTTGGGTTTTCTACTTTTATGGGTTTTTTTAACCAAGGGGTGTGTCATGCGCAGCTGTGTGAAGAGACCACCAAACTGGCTTCGTGTGAGCAATAAAGCTTTTTAATCACCTGGGTGCAGGCAGGCTGAGTCCGAAAAAAGAGTCAGCAAGGGGAGATGAGGGTAGGGCTTCTTTGTAGGATTTGGGTAGGTAAAGGAAAATTACAGTCAAAGCGGGGTTGTTCTCTGGCGGGCAGGAGTGGGGGTCACAAGGTGCTCAGTGGGGGAGCTTTTGAGTCAGGATGAGCCAGGAAAAGGAATTTCACAAGATAATGTCATCGCTTAAGGCAAGGACCAGCCATTTCCACTTCTTTTGTGGTGGAATGTCATCAGTTAAGGCGGGGCAGGGAATTTTCACTTCTTTTGTGATTCTTCAGTTACTTCAGGCCATCTGGGTGTAAAGCTGCAAGTCACAGGGGATGCGATGGCTTGGCTTGGGCTCAGAGGCCTGACAGGGTGGAATATTCATGAAGATTTCTGGAAAAAGGGGGAGATGTCTTGGAATTGTGGTGCCACCCATTTTTACACCAAATATGGGTGTGCCTGGAACTGTCATGGTGCTAGTAAATGCGTGATTTAATATGTTAATGAGCATATAATGACATCCTAGATGAAACCCAGGTCAAACCCATGCCATGTTGGGTCCAGTCAGTCTTAGCCAGCTTGGGCCACACCTTTCATTTTCCAGTGTCTCATCAGCTCCTAGCTTCTATGGCTATTTCAACAGTTTCCTTTTGCTAGTTATATGAAACTGCTGCCTGGAATTTTCTATTCTCCTGCAACCACCCTATATTATTCCTGTCTCATTATCACTTAAACTTATCTTATATATGCTTTGTAACTTACTGGGATTTATTCTGTGTGGGGGAAAGCAGAGATATTTCCATATATAGGCAAAATCTATACTTGAAGAGACGAAAGTTAAGCATTCCATTTAGCTGTTAAAATCATATCCAAATTATTACATTATTGATTAAACTGTGATTTAATATCCAAAACAAATTAAATGGGAGCTATTATAGGGGCAGCTTAAAATGTTAATTTTATTTGCTTATTCAAATCATTGAAGTGATACGCTTAAAATAACCTCATTACAATATGTTTAAAATTACATTTATGTGTTTTATCTTTAAAACATGAAAAGACGCTCACAGTGGATCTTGTTGCTGAGCTTGTTTCATAGAAAACTTTTTTAGGCGCGCGAGTGCGCAGCCTGTAATCCCGCACCTTTGGAGGCCGAAAGGGCGGATCACGATAGTCAGGAGATCGAGACCATCTTGACTAACACGGTGAAACCCCGTCTCTACTAAAAAAAAAAAAATACAAAAACTAGCCGGGCGAGGGCCGAGTGCTGTAGTCCCAGCTAATGAGAGCTGAGCAGGAGAATGGTAAACCCGGAGGACGGAGCTTGCAGAGCGATGGGGCCACGGCACTCCAGCCTGGGCGACGACAGAGCGAGACGCCGTCTCAAAAAAAAAAAAAAAAAAAAAGAAACTTTTGTTAAAACTTCAATAGTCAGAATTGTTGTAAGAGAGCAAGTGTGAGAAGCAAAGAAGAAGAATAACCAAAGCGCGTAAAGAAGAAAAAGCAGTGCCCGAGCGCGCCTTATCTTGTTTTCCAAAATCATCTATCTCTTTTTTCAAAATTTTCCTACAAGATATGCATGCCATCACTGAGTATAAGGTAATGATTGATGAGCACACTGAATAAAAAGCGTCTTGCTTTTACAGTTCTTTAGTTACATTAAGATTATTCACATTGATAAAGCACGATACTCATTACCCATTTTGTTTAGTTTTTATTTGCACAAGTTAGAGTCATTTAATTTAGACCATTACAATTAATATTGAAAAGTAAAAAAGTCTTTTACGTTTTGTTTCCTAGTTCTCACAAGGTAAATAATTTTCAATCTGATAAAATTATACTCAATTCAAAAGTATACATTTATATTAAAATAAATAGGGTTTGTGTTTCTTTAAGGTAAAATGTTCATGATTATCATCAAGATATTTTTGCTTTACAGAATGTTGTCTAAACTCTGGTGTTTTTTTTCTTAATGCAAATAGGCTATTTTCCTTCATGAGCTATGTAGATATTTTTGCTAACCCATCTGGTTTAGAAGCCACAGCTTGAATTTTAATGAGGCAATATTATTTACTGTACTTGTTCATGCAAATTTTTCAATGTTTTTCACTGTGTTGGTAATCCTCTCTGTGAATGGGTCAAATTACCTTTGCCTTTCTTGGGAACTTGGAAATAAGTTTTGGTACCGGATCAGACAGTGAAGTTCAGGGTTGTGAGAGCTTAATATTTACAAATCCAAAGTGATGCACCCTAGATTTTAAACCAGGAGTCAGATTTGTTTGCTCACTGTGGTACTTCCTGTAGATAGTCAGATGAGCTTCCACTGAAGCTTTGTTGTTTTTTTTCAGGCTCTTGGGACATTGTTACATATAAAGAAGCAGAAATACCTTAACTAGCACATTTCTGAGTTTTAAAGAGTTAATTCAAACAAATAATGACAGCAAAACTATTGCATTGAACATTTATAATGTTATTGTGAAATGTGTTACATTAGTTGAACTCACCTCTTTGTAAGTCTATTTTGATGATTTGGGGGTTATATTAGGTCATATTGAGATAAAATCATAGCCTGAATATTTAAGATTTATACTTTTCCTAAAATGTAGGAGTTGGGAGAATATTTTCTAACCTTTACATTGCATGTTTTGATATTCTGTCTTTTAGAAAAGGGTACTATAGTGTTTTAATATTGATGCTGTTTCCATTCAGTTAATTTTTTGTTTTGTTTCAGAGGCCAAAAGGTTTGGCTTTGACTGGAGATTAAGAAATGAATATTTCAGATGGTTGCCCACAAGTTCTGTTTTTCTTAGGTACTTATTTTCTGCAAATGAATAATCACACGAAGTTTAAGTCATTAAAATTTCAGAGTAAATTTACAGAATGATATAGATTTTCAGAGGTCTTAATTAAAGTTCATGGAACTTTAGAAAATTGAGAAATGCCCTCTCTTGACACTTTGTCTACTGAGTTATTTGGTTTTCTGATTTAAATTTGTGTTTAATTAGTTATTATTAGTGTGCAATAGCCTACAGAGAATTGAAGTGAATGTCCTCTGATTGTGAGACAATTTGGCACTTTTCAGGGAGAGTGAATTTAAGGGTTATTGACTAACGGGCTCTAGCCTCTTCTAAAGTGTCTCACCTCCCATGATAACTCTCTGGAAATCATCAGTCCCTGGAAACACTGAGATCAGACACAGCAGAAATCACATGTCCCGTTCCTAGGAGTTTGCAGCTCTGTGACACACCATAGATATTTTGTCTCGTTTCTCATATGTAATCCACTTAGTCTTACATGAATAAATGAGCAGGAAGTTAACATGAGGAGCTGAACATAAAAGCTAGTGAGTGAACCGGTAAAAAAAACTGAGGTTTCTATCTGTACATCTTTTGGTCTCTGACAGCTGTTCTTTGCTTATAAAGGTGATGCTCCTCTGGCAACACACCCAGAAGTGACCAGAGACTTCCAAGCCAAGGTGAAACACATGCTTTTTTGCTAGTTAGGGGAGTGTCCTTTTACCTGTTCCCCAATATTTGGGAGAGATATTTCAAATATGACTATTTAATTAAGGAATAGAAACAGATACTGATGAGTTAGCTGAATGAACTCCTTGGCTCCAAATACTTAAAGTCCATTTCATAATATAGGGTTAAGAGTTTGGAAACATTTTCAGAGTCCCACACTATATTTTGAAATTGAGGCTGCTCTTTGAAGGATACAATGTAATGGTGGCATTTTGGATTAATAATATTCCATCACCTAGCTTATATATTAAACTGTTCCTATGAGGAAAGATTACTTTGGCATTTAAATTTGCTGCTTCATTTTACCTTTTTTGAAAAAGAATAGAATTCCCTTTAGTTGTGACTTTGGATCTTCCTGCTGGGGTTTTACAAATCTGACAATGGAAGTTCTGGCTCATAACCTCAGAAGGTTTTTACAAGTTATAGGGCAAAGGAAACACACAGAGATGCACATAATGAGAACTTACCCTCAGGTACACGAGTGGTACAACCCCTTTCTCCTTTCTCTACCAAAGTCACGGAATACAAGATTCTGTTCTTAAATACTTTAAACCAAATTGTCTTTTTGGGTAGGCAGACTAAATAGGAGTCAAACAGAAGCACAACAGCCTAACAAAGTTTTGCTGAACTCAATCCATAATCAGTCAGTCTAATCTTGGCTTCAAACTTTTAGGGATATAAATGCTTTAGCAACAATATTTTTCCCAGAAGAAATATAGCTTAAATACATACTATAAGGCAAGGAGCTTCATTTTAAATCTCTAGTCATGATCACTGGGGAAGACTTGTCAAAAACCTTTCTTTTTCTTATTAGCAACTACCAGGCAGCAGATAGTGTCAGTTTCTTCAGAGCACTTTTATAGAGCGGGTCACCTTTTTGTGGAGAAGCAAATCACTTCACTTAGAAAGAAAGTTGTGACTGGGCCCAAAATTTTCTATGAAATGTACTTTCTCATTAAAGGAGAAAGACAGCCAGGAGAAGTCTTTACTGATCATTAATGAAAACACATATTAGAAAAACCTAATAAGTCAATTTTGAATCAATAGGGAGTAACTGTAATTTCTCACGTGATTATAAACATTTATATTTGAGGCTACATAAGATTTTGTTTGATAATTTGCTTATTATTTTTCAGATTATAGGCCCATAGACATGACTGTCTGAACTTTTTCCATTTAAGTGTATACATTAGCAGTTAAAAGATGAGAGGCATGGCTGGAGAAGAAGTTCAAAAGACCACAGGGAATAGATCTTGTTAGAATGTGTCAAATATTTCATAGATATTTACTTCAAAAACATTTACAGATGACCTATATGATCTAAAACTCTATTTTTTTAATTAAGAATTTTTTTCAGGAACCAATCAATTATGCCATAATTCTAAATGAAGTAACTTGCTTCTCTAAATTCAAATTCAAAATTTACTATTTAGAATCCAAATTAAATTAAGCCCATTATCTTCTGGCTAAAACATCCAGCACTTCAGCAACAAAATATATGTTGAATGAATGTATTTTCTTGTTACAAAGGTTGAGTAGAGTTCAGGGTTTTTATTTTTAATCTTGAAGGTATATACCTTATACTGAATTTTGATTACATGAATATTTACACATAATATAAAACATAGGAAGATGTCATTTAAAATTGCTAATATGCTTGCTCCAGTGTTAAGCAAGTCAACCAACTCTCTTGGCCTCAGTTTCTTATATGTAGAACAATCTTCTCTGTTAAAATTATTCTCTGGAAAAATCTGAAATTTCTTGATGTTTTTTCATATTCAGTCAATAATAAAAGTCTATTTTTTCTCATCTTAAAGTAAAATAATAATCACAAGGAAAAATGTTAATGTTAGTGATAAATATGGAGCATGGGTTATTAAATGCCTTTAATGATTTGACAACAGTTAAAAGCCTTTGGGTTATGGTTCCATTTTTTTTCTAATTAAATCAAATTATCAGTCACAGCCAGAAACGGAATGCTGTTGCAATTTTTTTTGAGGGGATGGGCAATGAAAACAAATTTGTGAGAGTTCAATTAATTTCCCTGCCACATAAATTAGGTAAAAGTTACAGTATTATTATTTTTAGGTAAAGAGTCTCTGAATCATGTTTTCGTTTTATAAGAGACAATGTCCAAAATTGATTCAGCGTATACTCTACCTTACAAAACTCCCTAGGGATGCAATGTATACAAACAATGCCTTTGTATGAGGAAAAACTAGTTTACAAAAGGCGGAAGACTACCCCAGAAGTAGATGGCTTTCAAAGACACTGCATCAAAGATGGTTGAGTAAATAACTAGCTTTTTTGAAACATTGGAATCTATACAAGAATTTCTACAGAATTACATGTAGGACTATTTTATTAACTTCTTGTGAGAACAAAGAAAATTCTTTGTTTTATACACCCCACAACTTTATTGATAAAAAATGTTACCACTAATTGGAATAAATTCTTACCTTCCTCATTGTAAGTCAGTGCTGTTCAAAATTTCTGATAATGTGGCAAGAGTAGCCTCACTTTCATCTATTAATGTCATCTCTTGTGTGCCTGCAAAATTTGCCAGAACTGATTAGAGAAGATATTAAATGATAATTGGACATTTAGTGCTCGTCAAACAGAAAGTGACAGATGGGGCACTAATTAAATTATAGTTTTGACATTATTCACAATGGTTTATGACTCTTCGGTGATGACCTTCATGCATCTCTTCTCCATATTTTTTTCCTATGGTGGGAAGGAAGGATAGGATGTTGATTGGTAGAAACAAAAATCTGAGCAAAGCAGAGATGTTTAAAGTGTGAAATTTCTAAACCTATCTATTAAGATAAAACATTGATCTGTGCTGAAGTGAATAATCATAAAGCAAAAGGAAAATTCACTATGAAACTAACGGAGTGGGAAGAAAATATCTAGGAAATCATTAAAAATACACAAAGAAAGATCAAAACACAACAAATCTATTTCTAGGAAGGGTAAAGACCTTTATTCTAATTTGAATTAAAAAATATAATTTTGATATCATATATGAGAATGCAGTGCTTTCTGATAATGCCTTTTTGTGTGTTAATTCAAGCTTGTATTACTAGTTACCTCCACCAGCTAAATGAAGAACCTGGTTAAAATGGAAGGGGAGGGGGGGAATTAAAAGAAATTATAAGCCACAGTTGCTAAATCAGAACTGCATTTTCCTTTTCAATTAAAAGAAAAAACATAGTGTTGATTACTTTCTAACTTTAGTTTCACTCCAGTGTTTAGTAGTTGTCTAAAAAAAAAAAAATTGAAGACTTGGATGCTTAGCTTTAGATTCCCATAGTGAACCTGCTCTGTCTAGTGATTAGCTATAGTTTAAATTTAAAATTAAATCGTTTTGTATAATGTCTCTTCCCTGTAATTTTCAAGGTATACTTTCTGCTGACATATGCACTGCTTTAGTTACTATTAATGAGATTTAGGTCTGATGACTCATTAGAACCCATTTCCTCTCCTACCCCTCTCTACAATGAGTAACACAGGAGGGAAGATGATTTCTTCTGACTGATGTAAATATATATGGATATATACTTTGTTTAGATTATTCTGCCTAAATATGTAATTTAGACATGATAACCAACTAGCCTATTCAATATAAGGGGTTAAATGGAATGGACACAGTCATGAGATTCCAGTTGTGCCTGGCTATCCCAGGCTACTCCTGTGAATTTGGAGAAGTATGTTGCCGTATTCCTCAATGAAATGCAAATGTATTCACTTAATACAACTGAACAATAGCATTTAGAAAATTTTCTGGTTAATAGTAGGCTACTCAGGTATTCAAAACTTTTATGATGTTTCATGTTTGTTGTATGTTTGTTGTTAAACAGTAAAAGGCTAAATACACAGGCTGCAGATACAGGTGTTAAGGATGTTCGTGTATGTTAATGCCTTTTTTTACCTTTTTTTTTTTTTTTTTTTTTTTTTTTTTTGTAGATAGAGTTCTGCTTTGTTGCCCAGGCTGGAGTGCAGTGGTACTATCTCAGGTCACTGTAACCTCTGCCTCCCAGGCTCAACCAATTCTTGTGCCACAGCCTCCCAAGCAGTTTGGATTACAGGACTGTGCCTGGCTAATTTTTGTATTTTTAGTAGAGACAGGGTTTCACCATGTTGTCCAGGCTGGTCTTGAACTTCTGCCCTCAAGTGATCTGCCCACCTCAGCCTCCCAAAGTACTGGGAATACAGGCATGAGCCACCACACCCAACCCATTACTGCCTTTTTATTAAGCATTATTTTACTGCCATTTCTCTATCTCTTGCTAAATATAAGCAGCATGATGTACTCTGCTCTCCTGTTCTTTTAACTCCATTGAGCTTCTTCTTTTCTTCATTTCTTCTTCCCTTCCCTTCCCTTCCTTCCTTCTTTCTCTTTCTTTTCTATTTATTATTGTATACAGTTTTTCTGTCACTTCATGACAGGGATATTTCTGAGAAATCGATCCTTAGGCAATTTCCTTGTTGTGCAAACATCATAGAATGTACTTACATAAAACTGAATGATACAGCCCACAACATAACTAGACTAGGTGGTATAGTTTATTGGTCCTAGACTATAAGCCTGTGCTAAATACTATAGGCAATTTTTATAAAATGGTAAATATTTGAACATCTAAATAATAAAAAAGAATGCAGTAAAAATATGGTATAAAAAATGGTACATCTCTATAGGGTCCTTACCATAAATGGAGCTTGCAAAACTGGAAATTGTTCCAGGTGAGTGAGGAGTAAATTTGAAATGATAGGACATTGCTGTATACTACAATAGACTTTATAAATACTATATATTTGGCTATACAAAATTTATAAAAAGTATTTTCTTTCTTCAATAATACATTAGCTTATTGTAATATTTTACTTTATATAATTTTAACTTTTGGACTCTTATAATAACACCTAGCTTAAAACACAAACACACTGTACAGCTGTACAAAATATTTACTTTATATTCTTATTCTGTAAACTTTCTCCTATTTTAAATTTTACTTTTAAAACTTTGTAATAAGACCCCAAAATACAGAAAACAAAAGCAAAATAGACAAATTGAATTACATTAAACTTAAAAGTTTCCTCACAGTAGAGGAAACAATCAATACAGTGAAGAGACAACCTATGGTAAGGGAGAAAGTATTGGCAAACTATGCATCTTGAAGGAGTTAATACCTAAAATATATAAGAAACTCAAACAACGGAATTGCAAAAAAAAAAAAATTCAATTAACAAATGAGCAAAAGACCTGAACAGATACTTCCGAAAGAAGACATAAAAATGGTCAACAGATACATAAAACATCTTCAACATTACTAATCATTAGGAAAATGCAAATCAAAACTACAATGAGATATCATCTCATCCTATTTAGAATGGCTATTATCAAAAAGACAAAAAATAAATGCTGACAGGATGTGGCAAAAGATCTCTTAAGCACTGTTGGTGGGAATGTAAATTAGCACAGTCATTATGGAAAACAGTGTGGAAGTTCCTCAAAAAATTAAAAATAGAGCTACCATATGATCCAACAGTTTCATTACTGAGTATATGTCCTAAGGAAATGAAATCAGTATGTTAAGGAAATATCTACACTGTTATGTTTTTTATTGCAGCACCATTCCATCCACAATAGCCAAGATATGGAATCAACTTAAATGCCCATGTACAGATGAATGGGTAAGGAAAATGTGGTGTGCACACACACACGCAAACACACACACAAATGGAATACTGTTCAGCCTTAAAACAGAATGGAACTCCTTTATTCGTGGCAACATGAATGAATCTGAAGGACATTATGTAAAGTGAAATAAGCCAGGCACAGAAAGACTAACAACGAATGTTCTCACTCATATGGGAATCTAATTGATTTCACAGAAACAGGGAGTAGAAGGATGATTAACAGAGGCAGGTGCGGTGTGGGGAGCAAGGAATGGGAGAGACTGGTCAATGAGTAAAACATTACATTAGACAGGAAAAATAAATTCTGCTGTTCTATTTCAGAGTAAAGTGAAAATAACAGTGTTGTGTATACTTCAAGATAGCTCCAGGATAAGATTTTGAGTGTTGTCACTAGAAAAAAATAATAAATGTTTAAAGTGATAGGCATGGTAATTACACTGATTTGATCTCATGCAAAGTACACATGCACTGAAATGTCACACCATACTCCTGATATAGCTTGAATGGTTTTCCTCTCCAAATTTCATGTTGAAATGCAATCCGCAGTCTGGAAGATGGCATCTGGTGGAAGGGGTTTGGGTCGTGAGGGCGGATCCCTCATCTCAATGGGTTGGTGCTGTCCTCATGATATTGATTGAATTCTCACTAGATCTCGTAATTTAAAGTGTGTGACACCTACTCCTTTGTTATTTGGCTCCCACTCTTGCCATGTGATGTGCCTGCTCCCATTTCACCTTCCACCATGAGTAAAAGCTTCCTGAGGCCTCCCCAGAAGCCATGCATGCTTCCTGTACAGCCTGCAGAACTGTGAGCCAATTAAATATCTTTTCTTTAAAGTTACTCAGTCTCGGCCGGGCGCGGTGGCTCAAGCCTGTAATCCCAGCACTTTGGGAGACCGAGGCAGGTGGATCACAAGGTCAGGAGATCACGACCAACCTGGCTAACACGGTGAAACCCCGTCTCCACTAAAAATACAAAAAAAATTAGCTGGGCGTGACGGCGGGCGCCTGTAGTCCCAGCTACTCCGGAGGCTGAGGCAGGAGAATGGCTTAAACCCGGGAGGCGGAGCTTGCTGTGAGCCAAGATGGTGCCACTGCACCCAGCCTGGGAGACAGAGCAAGACTCCGCCTCAGAAAAAAAGAATAAAAATAAAAATAAAGTTACTCAGTCTCAGGTATTTCTTTGTAGTTAGCCAAATGGACAAATACAACTCCATAACTAAGTATATTATGTGCTAATTCTAAATTTAAATATTAATTTTTGATAAAAACTAAGATACAAAAACACTCATTAGTTTACACAAAGTCAGGGTCATCAATATCTCTGTCATCCACATCTATATCTTGTCCCACAGAAAGGTCTTCAAGGGCAATAACATGCATGGAGCTGTCATTTCCTATGATAACAGTATCTTCTGGAATACCTCCTGAAGGACTTGCCTGAGGCTGTTTTACAGTAAACTTTTTAAAAACATAAGTAGAAGTACACTCTAACAATAAATAGTAAGTAAATACATAAACCAGTAACATAGATATTTATGTTTTAATATCAAATACTGTATACTGTATATAATTGTATATGCTATACTTTTACAGAGCTGACCATGCAGTAGTTTTGTTCACACCAGCAACATCACGTGAGGAAAATGTTGTGCTATGACATTATATTACAATGACTATGATGTCATTAGACAAAAGGAATATTTCATCTTAATTGCAATCTTATGCGACCACCATTATATAGGTGGTCTATTGACTAAAAACATCATTATGCCACACATAACCATACATTTAAGATATACAGAATGTTAGCCGGGCGCGGTGGCTCAAGCCTGTAATCCCAGCACTTTGGGAGGCCGAGACGGGTGGATCACAAGGTCAGGAGATCGAGACCATCCTGGCGAACACAGTGAAACCCCGTCTCTACTAAAAATACACAAAACTAGCCGGGCGACGAGGCGGGCGCCTGTAGTCCCAGCTACTTGGGAGGCTGAGGCAGGAGAATGGCGGGAACCCGGGAGGCGGAGCTTGCAGTGAGCTGAGATCCGGCCACTGCACTCCAGCCTGGGCGACAGAGCAAGACTC
>NW_016813548.1:488290-554985 GCF_001698545.2 Rhinopithecus bieti | reverse complement strand
ATACACGGCGAGGTGACTACTACAGTTGAGTATAAATTAACATATCCATTGTCTCAGTTACCATTTATGTGAGTGTGTGCCCATAAATGTGCATACACTCATCTCTTACCACATAAGATCACCTAAAATCTACTTTCTTAGCAAATTTCTGTACGTAATGCAGTATTATTAACTAGAGTCATCATGTGGTACATTGGATCTATAAACTTATTTATTCTAGATAACTGTATCTCTTTGCCCTTTTATCTATATCTTCTGATTTCCCCTCCCTCCCACCCCTGACAACCATCTTTCTATTCCTTGTTTTTATATAGTCGATTTATTTCTCTTTTTTATCTTCCACATATAAGTGAGATCATGCAGTATTTTTCTTTCTCTCTCCAACTTATTTCATTGAACATGTCCTCTAGCTTCATCTGTGTTCTTGCACATGGCAAGATCTCCTTTTTTTCTTGAAGGTAAATAGTTTTCCATGGTGTATATAGAGCACAATTTTTCTATCTATTCATACTGACCATCATGTAGATTATTTTGATATCTTTTCCATTGTGAATAATATTGCAATGATCCTTGGAATGCAAATATCTTTACTTCATGTTTCTCTTCAGATTGTACACATCTTTCACTTTTTATTTCAATATAGATTTTAAATAAAGATGTTATCCTAGTTTATTACATATTAGAAACATTTCAGATTAGTTTTCTATTGCTACTGTAAAAATATTACCATGTTTTATTACCTTAAAGAAAAACAAATGTATTATCTTTGCAGATAATGTTTCCATATAGGAGTTGGATAATAATTCCAACTCCTGCAGATTGGAAGTCTAATGCAGGTCTGGGAAAACTCAAGGTATCAGCAGATCTGCATCCCATTCTGGAAGCTGCAGGGTGATATCTGTTTACTTGCCTTTCCCAGCTTCAGGAGGCCAAACACATTCCTTGGCTTGTGGCCCCCTTCTTTAATCTTCAAAGGAAGAAATTTGAATCTCTTTGACCATTTTCTGTAGTCACAGCTCCCTCTGACTCTTGCATGCTGTCTCCTTCTTTCATATTCAAGGATTCTCATGATTATAATTTGCCCACCTGGATAATCTCTGTGTTAAAATGTAAGCAATCTTAGATGAATCTCATCTGCAATCTAATTCCCCTTTGCCATGTAAAATAACATGCACAGCTTCTGGGGATTAGGATGTGGGCATATTTGGGCTTAGAAGAGTGGAGCATTATTGTGCCTAACACATTGTTAAGTAAATTTTTCTTTCTTCCCCTTAAGTATGAGTAAGCTAAGGAAATATTGCCTGGTAGAGATGCTCTGGTGATTTCTTTTGCTGAATAGGTAAGAATGGTTTTATTTTTTTTATTTTTAATTGAACAAGTAGCAATTGTATATATTTATGTGGTACAATGTAATGTTTTGATATATGTATGCATTCTGGAATGATCAAATCAATAAGCAATACATTACTGATTATTGAGACATTTCTCAAAGGAAGACATATAAATGACCAACAGTTATAAGAAAAAATGCTTAACATCTCTAATCACTGGATTAAATACAGTTGAAAATCACAATAATATATGACCTTATAGCTGTCAGTTTGGCTGACAATTACTATTTGTCAATTAAAAATATTATGGCTAACACTGTGAAACCCCGTCTCTACTAAAAAAAATACAAAAAATAGCCGGGTGAGGTGGCGGGCGCCTGTAAGTCCCAGCTACTCGGAGGCCTGAGGCAGGAGAATGTGGGCGTGAACCTAGGAGGCCGGACTTGCAGTGAGCTGAGATCCGGCCACTGCACTCCAGCGCCGGGCGACAGAGCGAGACTCCGTCTCAAAAAAATAAAAATAAAATAAAATAAAATAAATAAAAATAAATAAAAAATAAAAAATTATGTCTCAATAATCAATCATAACTTAGTTAATATACTTATTAGTAACTAAAGTCACCAAGCTGTACAGTAAATCACCAGACCCATTCCCCCGTCTAACTGAAACTTTGTACCCTTTGACCAAAGTCTTCCGTTTCCTTATCTGCCCTCTTTACATACAATCCTGCCCCACAACCTCTGGTAACTATCATTTTACTCTCTACATCTATGAGTTAGACATTTTTAGATTCCACATATAAGTGACATCAGGTGGCATTTGTCTTTATGTGTGTTGCTTATTTCACTTAGTTTAATATCCTCTAAGTCCATCTATGTTGTCACAAATTACAGAATCTCCTACTTTTTAATGGCTGAATATTATTCCATTATGTATTCTATAATAGACTACATTTTTTAACGCATTGTTGAACTCTTCAGTTGTTTCCATACCTTGGCTATTGTGAATAATACTGCAATAAGCGCAGGAGTACAAGCATCTCTTCAACACACTAATTTTAATTCCTTTAGATATATACCCAGAAGTGGCATTTCTGGATCATATGATAATTCTATTTTTTATTTTTTTGAAGAACCTCCATACTGTTTTGCAAAATAACTGTGCTAATTTACAATATCATCAACAGTGTACAAGGTTCCTTTTTCTCCACAACCTTGCCAACAGTTATTATCTTTCATCATTTTGATAACAGCCAATCTAACAGCTATGAGGTGGTATCTCATTGTAGTTTTAATTGTTTTTAATTCAATGATTAGAGATGTTGAGCATTTTCTCTTATATCTGTTGGTCTTTTATATGTCTTCCTTTGAGAAATGTTTATTCAGGTCTGTTCAGGACACTTTATTCCGTAAATGGTGCTGGGATAACTGGTTAGCCATATGCAGAACATTGAAACTAGACCCCTTCCTTTTACCATATGCAAAAATAAAGTCAAGGTGGATTAAAGACTCACATGAAGAACCTAAAACTATAAAAACCCTAAAAGAAACATAGGAAATATCATTCTGGACATAGGCTTAGGCAAAGATTTTATGACAAAGACTCCAAAAGCAACGGAAATGAAAACAAAAATTAGATGGGGCTTAATTAAACTAAAAAGATTCTACATAGCAAAAGAAGCTATCAACAGAGTAAACAGCCTACAAAAAGATGGGGGACAATATTTACAAAATATGTATCTGACAAAGATCTAATATCCAGAATCTATAAGGAACTGAAACATATCAACAAGCAAAAAACAAACTCATTAAGAAATGGACAAAGGACATACACTTACCAAAAGAAGACATACAAGTGGTCAAAATAACATGAAAAAAATGCTCAACATTACTAATCATTAGAGAAATGCAAATTAAAACCACAATACCTTCTCAAACCACTCAGAATGACTATGATTAAAAGGTAAAAATATAATAGATATTGACAAGATTGCAGAGAAAAGCAACACTTATATGCTGCTGGTAAGAGGGTAAGTTAGTTCAGCCCTGTGAAAAGCAGTTTAGAGATTTCTCAATAAGCTTAAAATAGAACTGCCATTTGACCCAGCAATCTCATTATTGGGTATTTACCCAAATGGAAAATAAATTGCTCTACCATAAAAGCACATGCATACATAAGTTTATTGTACCAGTTTTGGCAACCACTGAGGAACTGGAAAAAGGAAATGTGCACCATGGAATACTACTCTGCCGTTAAAAAGAATGAAGTGGCCGGGCAAGGTGGTTCACGCCTGTAATTCCAACACTTTGGGAGGTTGAGGCAGGCAGATCATGAGGTCAGGAGATCAATACCATCCTGGCTAATGTGGTGAAACCCCGTCTCTACAAAAATACAACAAATTCGCCAGGCGTGGTGGCAGATGCCTGTAAGTCCCAACTACTCGGGAGGCAGAGGCAGGAGAATGGCATTAACCAGGGAGGCAGAGCTTGCAGTGAGCCGAGATTGCGCCACCGCACTCCAGCCTGGGTGACAGAGCAAGACTCCGTCTCAAAAAACAACAACAACAACAACAACAACAACAACAACAACAACAACAACAACCACCACCACCAAAAAAAAAGTCATGTCCTTCACAGCAACATGGATGCAGCTGGAAGCCATTATTCTAAGCAAATTAACACAGGAACAAAAAAACCAAGTACAGTATGCTCTCACTTATTAGTGGGAGCTAAACGTTGAGTACACATGAACTCAAGGAGGGAACAAATAGATACCGGGGTCTACTTGAGGGTTGAAGATGGAAGGAGCGTGAGGATTGAAAAACTACCTATTGAGTACTATGCTCACTACCTTGGTGATGAAAATATTTGTATATCAAACTCCTACACGATTTACTTATGTAACCAACTTGCACATGTACACCCTGAACCTAAAATAAAGGTTGGAAGAAAAATAAATAATATGACAAATGAAAATAAAAAGAAAGAAATGGTAAAAGAGGTTCTTTAACCTGAAGAGAATTAATACTCAACTGAAATCTGAATCTACTGAAAGGAATGAAAAGAGCTAGTAGTGGTAAATGTGTAGATAAATATGAAAGACTTTTTTGAATTTCTTAATTTCTTTTTTTTTTTTTTCCTTTTCTTTTTCTTTGAGATGGATTCTCACTCTGTCCTTTGATGGAGTCTCACTCAGGCTGGAGTGCAGTGGCCCGATCTTGGCTCACTGCAACCTCTGCCTCCCGGATGCAAGTGATTCTCCTGCCTCAGCCTCCTGAGTAGCTGGGACTACAGGCATGCACCACCACACCCAGCTAATTTTTGTATTTTTAGTGTAGAGACAAGGTTTCACCATGTTGGCCAGGATGGTCTTGATATCTTGACCTGGTGATCTACCCCCCTTGGCCTCCCAAAGTGCTGGAATTACAGACGTGAGCCACTGCCCCTGGCTGAATTTCTTATCTTAATTTCTTTAATAGAGAACTGACCTTCTCAAGCAAAAAAAGTAAAAATAAAAAAATACTTAATATCATAATCCTTCTGGAGTTTATAACATATACTGAAATAAATGCAAATAACAAAATAACAAAAATAGAGGTTTAATGAAATTATGCAGTGATAAATTTCGTACACTTTACCTGAAGTACTGTAACACAAATTATTTCTAGACTGTGACATTGTAAGAATGTATACTATAATCTCAAAATCAAGTACTTAAAGAACATAAAAAACCAATAGCAGAAATAGAATGGAATAATTTAAATTATTTGATTAACCTGAAGGAAGATACAAAAGGAAAGAAAAAAATTGTATGGAAATAAAATATCAGGCTGATAGTCAAACCCCAATTAAAAGGGAAATTGTCACACTGGTGGAGGGAGGAGTCATAGGTATGCTATCTATAGGAAATGTACTTCAGATTCAAGTACAGGCAGATTCAATAGAAAAGTTAGAAAAATATATGGTAATCAAAATATATACATAAAATACAGTGTGTCTATAAAAAGATAAGAAAAAGCAGGCCTCAGGACAAAAAATATAGAGTTATAATTGGAAATTTCATAATGATTTGAAAGTGAATTCATGAGGAAGAAACAGGAAGTAAAAACTGACAAAACTAAGAGATTAGTTAAATTTGTAATTGTAGTAGGAAGCTTTAATACCCATTTCTCATGTATAACCCTGCATGTAGGTTGGTACCCCATCCTCTAAGTAATTCAGATCTACTTCATTTTTACAGTGTACAGTTCAAACAACAAACCTGTTAATTACTCCTTCTGAAATAGTTAGATATTGCGTTATCCTTTAAAGAAGGGAGCTCTTTTTCTGTATCTACTCTTTCATTTCTGGAAAGCTTAGCTGAAGGGTTGCCTGTGACCCACTGAGCAAAATCATCTCCATTTGCTTGAGATCTGAGAATCAAACTTTCCTACATAGACTGAATATCCTTGGATTTGAGAAATCCGATACTCTTCATAGGTCACTGAGAATATACCCTAAACTTTTCTATTCAATCTGCCTGTATTTGAATCTGAAGTACATTCCTTATGGATAGCACACTTATGACTCCTCCCTCTACCAGTATGACAATTTCCCTTTTAATTGGGGTTTAACTATCATCTTGATATTTTATTTCCATACAATTTTTTTCTTTCCTTTTATATCTTCCTTCAGGTTAATCAAATAATTTAAATTAGTCCATTGTGTGTGTGTGTCTGCATGCATGTGTTAAAGTGTATTGTAAAAGGTTAATAATATATAGAATGTGGCAGTTAATAATTTACAGACTTTTTAGAGGAAAATTTACCTTGTCTCAAAGTTTTCCTGCAAGCCCAATAGTGTTCAGAATTCAGTTTTATCAGCAGGGGTGAAAATTACAATCATGGAAGGCAAGTAAATCTTTTTATTAGGTAAAACACATACTATGCAAAAACAATTGGTAATACCTTCTCTGATAGATCCAGTAACAGTCACAAAGGCTGTAGAGCACTGCTAAAGTATTTATTTGACATTTATTAAACAGAATTTAATGGCAGTGACATTTAAATCTAATTCATCAATTTAATAGTTTTCATGAAAATGCTTCATTTACTTAGATGCTCTATGCATCTTTCCTATTCCTACTAATCATTTTTGTTCATTTGCTATTGAAGTAGGTTGTCTTGAAATAGTGCATTAGAATCAGAAGAATATAGCTTCGTAAAGCATTATCATTAAAAACCTATCTAGATTAAGAAGTAGTAAGTAATTATAATTTTACAGGATTATTTTTTCATTTGTCTCAATGACAGTAAATCATTAGGCCTGAGAAACCATCTGTATGGATCCATAGATACACGCCAGAGGTCATCTTTGGAAACATAGTCATACATTATTATGATGTCCCAGTTTAAAAAGGGTTTTCTTCTTAAAAAAATCTTTAGTAGTGATCTCTTCTAATGAACATGATAAATCTGACAATCATCAAGGGAGTTTTAGTTTCAAATTTCTTTGCCAAATCAGTAGAACCCCTAGGGTGAAATAATGAGTAGACAAATAATCTTGTTCTGCCCCTTAGGGTAGATATTTTGTACTGATGATATTTCTAGTGCTGACCTTCCACATTCAAGTGTCTAAGTTTATAAGTAATTAATCAGTATTCCCTGGCACTTTGAAGATTTGAGCGTAAGTGGATATTTGCTTTCTGCTAACTGGTTTCTAGTATTTTAACTGCCTGGGTGTAGAGTAGTTGAAGGCATCTGATAACTGTTTCCTTAGCCGATAAGGACATCAAGAATGGCTATACAGAGAGGAGATAATTTTTAAATATGGATTTAACTGGTATAAATATTATATGGTAAAAGGAAAAAAATGTTGCATTATTAATTTCTAGCAACTTTTTATTTAAAGTTGCTCTAGTACAGTTCGTCTGATCTGAAGAAGTAGTGCTCTGTAATTATCCTAGATGAGTTGCTTCTTATGGAAGTTATACGTTGAGGTTAGTGTCTTCAGAGAAGGCCAACTAGCTGGATATGAAGTGCCATCAGTTTACAGCCTTGGCCAATGAGCCTCCCTGTAGAAACTGAAGATTGTCAGTGTGCTGAATTTCCTGGACTTAAATTCATAATGACGATTACTAAATTCTCAATGTAGCATAGATTAGAATAGCAGTTTACTTAATTAATACTTCAGGTAGAACAGACATCAAGTGGTCCAATGGTGTTACTCTCTTTTAAAAAGAAATTTTCATGTGAAGCTGAAATATCAGAATTTGAAAACAGAGCAGGAGGAATTGTTTATGGGATATGAACATTGAATATTATCAGATTTTTATGTATAAATTTACATTTGTCTCAACAACACAGATAGATGTTGGGGAAATTTCTTTTCTGAATCATGTTTGGGTGAGTTTTTCCAGTATTCAATGACCTGTTGATAAATGATTAACAGTTGGCTCTTTAAGGAAAACCATCCTAATTTGTAGGTTTGTCATTTTTTGTAGTATAAATATTACCATTATGACTAAGTTGAAGCCACCAATATCACTAAAGATGCAGCTGGGATACATACAATCCAGTTCTCAATAGTCGCCATCAGCTGATCCTGTCACACCACTGCAATGCCTACCTTTCAAATATTATTTATATGCCTGCTACTGAAAAGCTACTATGTCCTTTGGATGTTATCCTTAAGTGTATAAGTATATAAATATATAAGCATATAAATATGTCTGACTATAGTATCTTAATATTTCTTAATTTAAAATGAATTTTCATTTCTTTTCTTCTGGCCCCTCACATTCTTAACTGATTTTGTGGTTTAATTTTCAGAAGTACTTTTTATTTCTAAGTTCTTAGGGAGTTTCATGGTTATTGCTTCATGTATTTTCAACTCCAGACTTTCTAAAGCGTTTTTCTTATGCTATCTGCATCAGAATCTCTGAGAAAAGAGGACTTAGCATCAGCATTTTAACACATTCCTTTGGAGAGACATTGAGAAGCTTTGGTAATTTCTGTTCTAAAAGACCTGCCTTTCCATTAAAGATAAAATTATTTGAATATTGACTTTCAATATTGACAAAATGTAATCAAAATACAAGTGGGAAAACAAGAAGTAAGAAATGATGAGAAGTTGGTTTTATGATCTCATGAAAATATAATCTTGATGGACTTGACTTTGGAATAGGAACTAACTTCTGGAAGAAGGCTTTCTTTTCTCTAGTTTTGTCATCTATCAAGTAGATCATTTTTGGTGGTATTTCTGAGTCCTCAGGTATAGGAGCATTCCCTGGTGAGGTTAAATTTGTATTTAATTCCGCATGATGCTAATAAGCAGCTAGAATTGTGGAACACTTCCAGCAGGGAGCCCCAATTTTCTTGGTTTATGACACCCAAAGTAATTTTTTCGTGTAATTCCTAGATCAATAAAACAAACAAAGCAAAACACCTAAGGGTCCTGTTTGAGTATTAGCTTGGAGTGTGTTAATATATATTTATGTCTTAAACTTATCAGCAGTTTGAAAATTAATGTTTATAAATTGAAAGAAGAAAATATTTCTATTTCTTTCTTAACCAAAATTATTTACTTATGGTATGTGTGCAGTTTCTAGTGGGCAATGCACCACTTCACAGAACTTGAATTCAGATCAAAGACCTTCATCCTCCTTTCTTATTCTACATTAATTTTCTCAGTGTGCTTGCTTTTGAAGACAGCAACAAGTAAAATCCAAGCTTTGAAAATATGTAATGTCATTGAAAGAAATATACTATGATCTTTTTTTGGTAGTGTCTAAGCATCTCTTGGAAAAAGTTAAAATATGTAGGAGTACCTCTCTTAGCTTTCTGCAGCTTCCCAGGTGACTTAGTACACACTTTGGGAGCCAGGGACTTATAAAACAAATCTTATGTAAATGACAAAAACAATTTTAAACTCCCTAAACAGAGTGATAAAAAACAACAAAAAAATCAATAAGAGTCAGACTTGCTCATTAAGTTATGATTTTATCAATTTTTCAATAATGATGAAAGAAGTGACAATAAATGAATAATGATGATGATAGTATTAAAAATAGCGAAATAATTATACACCAGTCACTAACACATATGTAAATGCACTTCTATGTAAGTGCATTTTGTACAATATCCTAATTATTTTTTGTAACAAATCTAAGAAATAGATACTATTATTATGCCCAGTTTTTAGGTAGAGAAAACAGAGACTTAGAATATCAGTGTCGGTGATTTCTCCAGCTAGTAAGTGATACAACTGGTTAGGGAAAGTGTTTGGCTTTGATTAAGAGGCTATAAATTCTTCCTGAAAGGAATCTGCCATGATCATGAGGAGTGGAACTGGTGGGGAGTCTATGGTCTCAGTAAAGGCAGGCAGAAAAAAAAGGAAAGCAATGAGAAAACCAAGGATTCCTGACATCATTGGCACATGTCTTATAGGACTGGTAAGAATAACAACTGCAAAATCTAGGTAGTTTGGAGGAGTGAGAGCCCGGGTGTGTGTGTGTTGTGTGCATACAAACACACATAAACATTCAGAATTCCCAGATATCATTTGGCTAGGGTCATGTCCTACTGCAAATGACAATTAGACAAAAAAGCAAAATAAGTAAAATGAAACATTAGAGACAAAAGGATGGCTAAAGTAATACAATAAAAGAGAAGATAAGGGAGAAGACAGAGAAATGGCAGTAGCTTCTGCTACCTTGTACATTCCTAAACATATTTATCACTATTGCCCTTTACTTGAAATATTAAAATTCTTAAACATCCGTATTTCTCTTAAGGTAGCTCCTGTTTCAAACATGCTGTGTAATTTAAAAATAAAGTTTGGCCCGGGCATGGTCGCTCACGCCTGTAATCCCAGCACTTTGGGAGGCTGAGGCCAGGGAGATCACTTGAAGTGAGGAGTTTGAGACCAACCTGGCCAACATGGCAAAACCCCGTCTCTACTAAAATACAAAATTAGCTGGATGTGGTGGTGCATGCCTGTAATCCCAGCTACTCAGGAGGCTGAGGCAGGAAAATTGCTTGAACCTGGGGGTTGGAGGCTGCAGTGAGCCAAGATCATATCACTGAACTCCAGCCTGGGCAACAGAGTGAGACTCTGTTTCAAAAAATAAAAATTAAATTAAATAAATAAATAGTTTGGACAAAATACTTATCTTCTTAAAATATTTTCTTCGTAGGAGCTGTATGTTACGTCATCATGTGAGGCTGGGTTTTGAGAAAAAAGGTAGAGTTTTTGAGTTGGATGTATATTATTGAAAGCCTGTAATGACAAGTGCTAATTTATATTTATGAAGAAATGTTAGGAAATAAAATGTCATGTAATGTCAGAAATATAAGAGCATACTTTAATTAAATCATTAAAGACATTCCAGAGAATTTACTTTAAAACTTCTCTGTCTGGCATTAGGCTGGAAAAGGATCAGAAGCAATTGGATGTTGTCAACTCTCCCCTCTATTTATTCTCTGTCTTCCTTATTCCAGAATACTTTATTTTAGTCATTTGGTACTCAAGAGATATGCTATTAGGCTGGAATTTTTTTTCCTTTATAGAGACAGGGCCCTGCTCTGTCACCCAGGCTGGAGTACAGTGATGCCATCACGGCTAATTGCAGCTTCCAACTCCTGGGCTCAAGTGATTCTCCCATTTTAGCCTCCCAAATACCTGGGACCACAGGTGCATGCCACCATGTCCAGCTAATTTTTTAATTTTTTGTAGAGACAGAGTATTACTATGTTGCCCAGACTGGTCTTGAACTCCTGGATTCAAATGGTCTTCTCACATCAGCCTCCAAAAGTGCTAAGATTACAGACATGAGGCACCACACCCAGCCACAATTGATTCATTTCTAAGAACTGTGAGATGTTTATTCTGATACTTCCCTGTATTTACTCTGATGCTTCACCCTGTTGGTGGGTGACCTTTTGCATTTCTCTACTCCATAATTTAAGTGAGCACAGTTCTTGGCACAAAACAGTCAATTAATAAATACGTGTTGGATGAATTAATAACACTCCCATATAAATTTCAATTATTGTCTATATAATTTACTTGATTTATTTTAAGTTGTAGCTATCTAACTAAGCATCTTCAGGTCAGATTTGCTCTGCACAGGGAAAATTATTTAATGACAGTTGAGAGAATCATCTAACTGGAGTCCCTGCTTCCAATGTATCAGCCTCTCTGAACTTCATGCTGCTGTTAACTTATCTCCAGCACCAAGTCCTAAATTACTCATCAGCTTTGCATTCCAGCTACTACTTATTTTGTTGTTTTCTCACTCTGGAAATCTCTTCTCACCTCCCTCTAATTCTTCCCCTTTCAGGCCCATGCTCCCACCCCTCAAATTCTTCTTCCTCCTGGAAGGTCAATGTAGACATGCTCTCTTTCTCTCAGCTGCCACTGATTTGCACAGTTTTAATTATCCCTTTCTTTTTGTATAAAGAGACCTTTGCATTGATTTTTTGCATAGCATTTATTTTGCCTTTTGCTCTGAATTTTGTATGAGAGTTAAAATATTTGTCAAATAAGTGAATGAATGTTCTATCGCTCATTCTCAACCAGAGTTTGTTCAAGTATAATTCATCATGTAATGCTCATTCCATTTCACTTACTAGGTTATGGATATGTAACTATGTCACATTGTTACTGTTTGGGGTAACTCTTTGTGGGGTAAATTGCTGTCCTAACTGAAGAAAAAGTATGAGAATATGACAGACACTACAGTGCTAGATTCTACATTTTTCTCTCTCCAGTCAAAATTACCTTTTTAGTGTTCTCCACTACTTTATTGCTTTGTCTTTCTTATAGGTATGTGTGTATGTTTGCAAATACACACACACTATACACACTATACATATATATAAACACATATTCATATGCACACAGACAGAAATGCAAAAAAAAGACAAATTTATAATTTAAAAAATAAACACACACAGATGTTTCTCAACTTAAATTGGGGTTGTGTCTTGGTAAGTTGAAAATATAAACTGAAATTGCATTTAATACACTTAAACTACCAATATCATGGCTTAGCCTAGCTTACCTTAAATGTGCTCAGAACAATGACATTAGCCTACAGTGAAGCAAAAATCATCTAACACAAACCCTATTTTATAATAATGTGCTGAATAGCTTCTGGAATATATTAAATACTGCATTGAAAGTGAAAAACAGGATGGTAGTATGAGTACTCACCATTAACATACATAGCAGAAAGCACCCTAGGTCTGACGAATGCTTGAAGACTTGAACTAAAGATAGTTGCTGGATGATGGGGTTGCAACAGAGAATGAGTACCCAGTTTCTCTCTCTTCTGATGAGGGTTGGGGATAGCAAGTAGAAGGTGCTGAGGAATGCGACACTTGCCTATGGTTTAGCAGGCATAGTATTCTTTAGGAAGATGCCAAGTATTCAGTGTTTCCTCTTCTGATGATCTGGCTGACTAGGAGCTGTGACTCGCTGCTACTGCAAAGCATCTTGAGAGAGTATCGTACTACTTATTGCTAGCCTGGGAAAAAATAAAAATTCAAAATATGGTTTCTCCTGAATGCTCACTTTCATACGATTGAAAAGTGGAGAAATCATAAATGAAACCATTATAATTATGTTCGTTCAGAGAAACGCATCGTTAGGCAATTGCATTGGGTGAACATCATAGAATATACTTAAGCCTAAATGATATAGCCTACTACATACCTAGGCTATGTTGTATAGCCTATTGCTCCTAGGCTACAAGTTCATACAGCATGTTACTATTCTGATTACTAGAGGCAATTTTAACACAATGGTATGTGTGTGTCTAAATGTAGAAAAGATATAGTAAAATAGGATATAAAAGATGAAAAATGGAACACCTATACAGGGCACTTGTCATGAATGGAGCTTACATGATTGGAAATTGCTCTGGATGAGTCAATTGCTCAGTGAATGAGTGGTGAGTAAATATGAAGGACATCACACTACTGTAGACTTTATAAATACTGTACACTTAGGTTGCACTAAATTTATTTTAAAATATTTTCATTAATAAATTTTAGATTACTATAATTCTGTTCTAAAAGTTTATAATTTTTTAATTTTTTAACTTTTTGACTCTTTTATAATAACATTAAAATATAAGCACACTATATAGTTGCACAATATTGTGTTTATATCCTTATTTTGTGAGCTTTTTTCTATTTCTAATTTTTTTTAAATGTTATGTTTTTACTTTTTAAATCTTTTTGCTAAAATCTACACAGAAACATACACCTTGGCCTAGGCCTACCCACAGTCAGGATTATCAATATCACTGTCTTCCACCCTCACACCTTGTCCCACCGAAAGGTTTTCAGGGGCAGCAACATACATGGAGCTGTCATCTCCTATGATAACAATGTCTTCTCCTGGAATGCCTCCTAAGGAACTTGCCCAAGGCCATTTAGAGTTAATTTTTTTAAAATATATATATAAAACCAGAAGGAATACACTAAAATAATGATAAAAAGTATAGTGTAGAAAATATATAAATCAGTAGCATAGTAATTTATTATCATCATCAAGTAATTGTACTGGACCTAATTGTCTCTGCTATACTTTTATAAGACTGGCAGTGCAGCAGATTTACATCAGCATCACCACAAACACTTGAGTAATGAATTGCACTAAGGTGTTAGGAAGTCTAGGGGGTCACTAGTTAATAGGAATTTCTCAGTTCCATGACAATCTTATAGCACCACCTTTGTATATGTGGTTTGTGATTGTCTGAAACACCATTATGAGGCACATCAGTGTAGAATTTTAAAGGTAAGCAACCTCCCAGATGCTTTTTTTATCTTTTTTGTTCTCTTTTAATCTTACCCCTGCTCCCAGCAAATCATTGTTCAAATGCTATTTCTCATGTTGGGTGATACTTATAAAATCAGCATGCTATCTGAGCTTCTTGAATGTACAGAATTGCTTTTTTTTTTTTTTTTTTTTTAATGTGGTTATAGAGATAGTGCTTTACAAAGAAGAGGAAGTTGGTGGCAGAGGAAGTTCAATATGTTGCTATATGAGACCCAAGTGGTAAAACGTGTTTTAATGTAGATTGAAGTCAATTGTATTTCTTGATGTGTCTTTCCACACGTTCCTTTTGTGTATGATAATGTCACTCTTGGGCAGTGGAGGCAAAGAGGGGAAGTGAATAGGTAATGATGCTAATTTACCTTGTCCAGGAGTGGGGCAAAAGTGTCCTTCTGCTTTTACTAGGTTAGAGGGAGAAAGTGATGGGGGAGTTTGCTTTAGAAATACATGGTAAAAGAAAAATTGATCTTTGTCTGTGTTTGTCCTCTTTTGTTGATGTGGGAACAATATTGAACGGCTTTTGGCAACTACGAATCAATTGCTATCTTCCTCCTAACAATCTTTTCTGTCATTGTTTGATAGTCTTTTATCTCTTTTCTCAGTATATCCTTATATTAGTACTATTCATTTACTCAGACATTTTATTGAGTGCTTACCTGTGGTCCACACTGTACTAGGCATAACAAGGAGTAAATGTAAGTACAGAAGAAGAAAAAATTTAAAGGTTTTTGCCGTAAAAACACAATCAGTTTTCCTATACTCAAAGACCTATTGCTCATGAAGTATGTCATTAATATCTATGTTGTCACTTAAATAGAAATGTTATGCACAGGACTATTATAAACTTATCTTGCATTATTTATCAACTTTTTTACAAATTGTTTCTAATTTATTTAAAATAAAACATAAAATTCAACATTTTAAGCTAAAACAATATTTTACCACATTGATTTCATTATTAATTTATTTCTTTAAATGTTGCATTAAAATAAACTTCTTATCCTCTTTTAGAAAGAGTCAGTCATTCAATAAGCATGCCTTTATAATTGTGATGGGGATAAAATAATTATAAGTGTTTTCACTCCTCCTACACCCAGAACCTAAGGTGATTTTAAGATTTCCTCTTATCTCCTGGTACTTAGAGAGTCATGGGGGAATCTGAAAGAAGCTCTGGCAGTGACTCATGTAACAAACTAAACCAGTAGAAAAGAGCAGGCACAAATTTGTGTTGGTTAAAAGTTGAGGAGGAAAGTTTAGAAAACAAGAGAAATAGGAACACAGAAAGGAGAGAGTTGAAGGCAGCTATTGAACATACTCTGAATAAACAGGTGAGTGAAGAATGTTAGGATATTTTTAGAATGCCATGAAATATGTCGACCCTGATCCTCCTGGATTTCACCCTTCCCTCAACACTTTCTCAGAAGGTATCGGAAAACAAATACACATTTTAGTTACTTTCAATGAATTTTGGAAGAAATTAAGATGGCTAATTACAAGGTAGAACAACAACAGATTAGGGTTCTTTGCATGCCAAAAAGTGGGAAAGCATACTAGGGATGTGATATGAGTCATAGGGCATGAAACTGTAGCTTTCTGAGTCTACTTATTTAGTAGTCAAAGGACAAATTTTTTATTTCTCATTAAAATATTAAAAAAATCATTCATAAGAATACTTTTATTCTAAATAAGTATAAGAGATTAAAAGGTCCTGTAAAGTTTCTGACTTAATTGTCTGGGTGTGGCACAAACATTTATTTTGCAAATGTCACCAGGCAATTCTAGTAAGCATCTTTGAACCACTGCTGTGCACCCTGACAGCCTCCATGTCTGGGAGAATTTCTAGTAAAGGTGAAGTGATGACAATGATAGTGACTGTGCTGGATTTCAAATAGCAGTGGAAGAGGTTTGCCCATTAAAAAAAAAATGCAATCTAAAACAAATATTGGATCTAATGTTTTTAGTGAGTTTTCATTTGCCTTTTAATTAATTACATTTTACACACACTTTGTCTTTTAATTGCAAGGTCTAAACATTCTTTATAGATTCTGTCTTTAATGGCGTTTTAATGACATCATCTTCCAAAATTATATAGCTACTCATTTATACTTCTTGTGATGTTTTCAATATATCAGTCAGTATCTTTGTGTGAATTAGGAGAGGAAAATAGGGCAGAGGAGTGAGTCCTAATGATCACTGGGTTTTGATATTCCCTATGTTAGTTTCACAAAATTAACTTGTATGCTTTCCAAATATTTATATTTGCTAGAGCAGTTTAAAAATTTATTTTTTCTTAAAAGTATGAATAAATTCATTAGTGAGCCAATTGTACTAGCCTTTTGTGTTATGTATTTATAAACATTTTATAAAATATTGACTCTTATGGTGTTCAAATATTCTGCCTTTTCAGTAATCAATTTAACTAACTATATTTTTTCATAAATTTCCATTACACATATATTTTAAAAGGCTTTTATGCATATTTTACAACTTCTTAATCCATTCCAAATATAAAGCCACAGCTGCCTTTTACTTTATGTTACGCACCCTTACTTTCTTTTCTAATTTTGTCAGCAGCTTTTCCATTTTATTGATCTTTTCAAAGAACTAGCTATTTGAATTATCTTCTTTAAAAAATTGCATTTTCACCGATATGCAAATTATTACATCCTTAATGTATAACACTTGTGTCTTCATAGTATTTTTTTAATATTATCAAAGTGTTAATAGAGATTATTTTCAAATTTATAAATTTTTGATTAGGTTGTTTTCGTGTTTTTTTGTTTGTTTTTTGTTTTTTTGTAAATGGGATTTTGTTATGTTGTCCAGGCTCCACTCGAGCTCCTGGGCTCAACCTCTCCTTTCAGCTGGAACTGAGCATGTGCCACTGTGCCTGGCTCTAGTGTTTTTTGATTGCTTAGTTGTGTGTATGTGTTTGTGTTTATGGCAACCTTAATGATTTTTATTATTGCCCGAGTGTGTTTTGAATTTTTATATATTTCAATGTGTACATATATGAGCATGCATAGACAAATGTATTAATTTCTATGAAGATAAATTTAGGCAGGGGTAATTTGATGATTTGACTCAGCATAATATGAGTTACAATTTCATTGTCTGTCCCCAAACAATGAAGACCACAAAATTAAAGATCACAATGATTAATTCTTCCTTTTTATATTTGTATTTCTGGAAAATACTTGATATAACTTGATTTAATATTTTTCTTGTTTATGCTTGTATACATGTTATTCTTGCCACCATATCATGCTCTTTCCTTCCATTCACCAATCACCGTCATTTACCATTTCTTAATGATATGACACTCACTCCAAACCACTCCACCTAAATCCAGTACTCATAACTATTTTGTTATACGAACATTTGTGTATTTATAAATGCACCCCCAAAACCACAGTTAAAACCAGTAAGCGGCTTTCTGAGCAGAGTTTTTGAATACTGGAAACATAGAAAATTATTTACTTTGAAATTGAGAATGCACAGAGTCAGAGAATTTGATTTACTCACTCAATATTACACAGCTGGATGGTCATCAGACAAGAATAAACTCTTTCTCATTTTCAGATATTTAGCTTGTCGTGAAGAATTATAGACGAATAAATAAATTATACATGTATATATTTGGCAGCATGTAAAATTGAGATATTCCACAGAGTTCCCAGGGATATTACGTTAGTGCTAAAGAGCAAGCTAGAAATAAAATTCAAGTAAAATAGTGACTGTTTTATACTTAAGCGCTATGATTATGTTTCTAATAAAATTCCATTCAAATTGTGCTCATATTCTTTTTTGCCTGCTATCATCTTGCAGTTATGTTGATTTTTTTTCTGTGTTTAGTCTCTTTGAATGCAATTTTTATCCAATTAATACTTTTACATCCAATCAGAACACTCTCTTAACATTTTGGTATTTCATCAATAAAATGTCACAGCTGTATCTTGGAGGTTCAAGTCTTTAGCTTCTAACAATGTGAGCCTCAGTTGTGAACTTAGTTTCTCTAAGAACAAAGGTTTTAAGTAAAACCATTCAATGAATATGTTAGAAAATATAACACATGCATGCACATATATGTATGTATATATGCATATATGTATATGTATGCATATGCTATGCTAAAAAGATGTTTAAATATTAACTAGCTGTGTCTGTGCACATATTTAAAATTAAGATGAAGGTGATATAAGAAAAATACATCAGACACTTGCTAACAATGGCAAAGAAAACTTTATTCAAGACTATTGTAATGGCAGAGAAAGACTACCCTGCAATAAAAGATGAAAAAAAAAAAGTAAACACTTTGGTGAGCTAATGAAAAGGTGCTATAAGATGTTATAGGGAGGCTGGCCAATATGATTTACTTCACCTGTGTTTGCTAATTGGTACTTATCAAAGCAAAGTTCCTATACTCCCATAGAAAGGAGGAGAAGGGGTTCCTGTCTGTCTTTTTTTAAATTTAATTTAATTTAAATTTAATTTAATTTAATTTAATTTAATGGTTTATTATTATACTTGAAGTTCTAGGGTACCATGTGGGCATAACGTTGCAGGTTTGTTACATATGAGGTACTTGTGCCATGTTGGTGTGCTGCACCCATCAACTCGTCAGCACCCATGGCAATTCATCATTTGATATCAGGTATAACTCCCAAGCAATCCTCCCCCTCCCCGCTCCCATGATAGGCCCGCCGATGTGTAATGTTCCCCTTCCGGAGTCCAAGTGATCTAATGTTTTCAGTTCCCACCTATGGTGAGAACATGTGCGTGTTTGTTTCTGTTCTTGTAATAGTTTGCCTAAGAATGAGTGTTCCCCAGCTGCATCCATGTCTCTATCTATAAGGACGCAAACCTCGTCCTTTTTTATGGCTGCATAGTATTTCATGTGTGATATGTGCCACATTTTCTTAATCCAGTCATGTCCACTCATGGACATTGTGGGTTGATTCCAGAGTCTTTGCTATTGTGAATAGTGCCGCAATAAACATACGTGTGCATGTGTCTTTATAGCAAAGCAGGATTAATTTATAATCCCTTGGGTATATACCCAGTATGGGATGGCTGGGTCATATGGTACATCTAGTTCTAAGATCTTGAGAAATTGCCATACGTTTTCCATAATGGTTGAACTATTACAATCCCACCAACAGTGTAAAAAGTGTTCCTATTCCTCCACACTCTCTCCAACACCTGTTGTTTCCTGCCTTTTTAATGATTGCCATTCTAACTGGTGGAGAGGTATCTCATTGGTGGTTTTGATTGCATTTCTCTGATGGCCAGTGATGATGAGCATTTTTCATTGTGTTCTGTTGGCCTGTATGAAATGACCTCCTTCTTTTGAGAAATTGTTCTTTCATATCCATTGCCCACTTTTTGATGGGGTTGTTTGTTTTTTCTTGTAATTTGTTTGAGTTTTTGTGTTTCTGGATATTAGCCCTGTTGTCCTAGATGAGATAGATTGCAAAAATTTTCTCCATTTCTGTGGTTGCCTGTTCACTTCTGAATGGTAGTTTCTTTGCTGTGCGGAAGCTCGTTAGTTTAATTTAGATCCCATTTGCAATTTGGCTTTTGCTGCCATTGCTTTTGGGTTTTTAGACATGAAGTCCCTTGCCCATACCTATGGTCCTGAATGGTACTACCTAGGTTTTCTTCAAGGGTTTTTATGTATTAGGTCTAACATTTAAGTTGCTAATCCATCTTGGAATTATATCTTCGTATAAGGAGTAAAGGAAAGGAGCCAGTTTCAGCTTTCCTACTTATGGCTTAGCCAATTCGCCAGCCACCATTTATTAAATAAGGGAGATGCTTTCCCCATTTCTTTTTCCTCTCAGGTTTGTCAAAGATCACATGGCTGTAGATGTGCGTATTAATGAGGGCATTTCAAAGGACAGGCTCCAGGGGTCCTTGAGAAAGACATTCTTGGAATGTGAAGATTTACATCTCAAAGGGAAATAATTTATAATGGCAAGTTTTCTATTGTAGATGTACTAAGAAAAGGGAAGTTAGAGGTCCATAATCAGGAAGAAGACTGTCAAAAGTTTAGTACAGTAGAGGGGAAAGTTAAGTCCTTCTTGGTCAACTTATCTATTAGTTAAATAACCTCTTATTCCTTTATCAGAAGAGCCAGCATAAAATATATTTGATCATACTTTCTATTATTTAGTGTTTAATTGGATACTTCTAAGTCTCTCTCTCTCTCCCCTTTTGGTGTTTATGCTTGCTTTTTAGAATTATCATGGAAAGGCGAGAAGGAGAGATCTTTTTATAACCAAGGTTTCATAGTGTAGAATATTTAAAAGGAGAAAGAAGTGTGAAGACAAGTTCCACATTAATTTTTCAACTCATTAAATGTCAGTTGTATTAATTTATATTTTCTTGAACATTGAAATTGGTTTTTGAACATTGAAATAGGTTTTTGTCAACACTGCACACGAAGTTTAGAATTGTCTATTCATATAATTTCCAGTATTACTATCAGAACTTTTAGCAATATGGCAAGCCATAAATTTCATTAGTATAGTAGTCTCACCTTAATGATCAGAGAATAGGTTCTAAGACCCCCAGCAGATGTCTAAAAACTGTGGCTAATACCAAACCCTCCATATACTATTTTATTTTATTTTTTTGATCAGGTAACGGAGAGGGTTACTAAGTGAGTAACAGGCGGGCAGCATGCGCAACATGGATTCCTGGATAGTGGGATGATTCACAGTCTGGGTGAAACTGAGCAAGATGGTGAGAGATTTCATCATGCTACTCAAAAGAGCATGCAATTTAAAATTTAGTAATTGTCTATTTCTGGAGTTTTTCACTTAATATTTTTGGACTGTGGTTGACTGTGGGTAACTTAAACTGCTGGAAGTGATACCACGAATAAGTGTGGACTTTTGAGGAGTCTCAGTCACATGACTCGTTTTTCATAACCTTTCTCCAAGCACCAAAATAAGCTTGTAAAGTCAGATTCTCCAGCTTTCCAAAAACTGTGTGCAGACACACACTGATAGGCAATAATAGACTATATCTCCAAATTGCTAAAGTTATTTACAATTGAAAACCTGACACAAATACAGATTAAAGAGAAACTATAACAGAATTCAGTGTCAGAAAATAATTTATTTCTTGATTCTCAGCCAGTTATGTAAAACCTATCTATGATAAGAAAACAGGATTGAATAGGGCTATAACTAGGAAGGTTAAATTTGGATAATTGCACAATTGCATTAAAACCATCTATCAAGTCTAAATGCCTACCATTATTTTGGTGGATTCTGATTTCTTTTTTGATTCATCATTTTCAAATGCAAAATAATTGTAGGATTCCAAACTTTTGACCTTTAGAAAATATCAAAAGAAAGGAAAATGCTTTGTATAATGTCTATAGGTGGTTTCTTTCCAAATTATGTGGTGATTTCTTTCTTTAACTTAGTTCAGAACACTTGATAACTAACTAAATTCCCTTAAAAGCTTAAAACAAAAGAATGAACTTCTTTTTAGATTATCTTGATGGTTCTTGGTAGATAAAATTTATTTTACCTGTGGGAACCCTTTATCACAGTTTGCCTGGCAAAGCGCTCCCTTTTCCCTAGTTTACTGACATGATTATTACTAGTGTCTCTTTCATATTCAAATGTGTACCAGCTAGGATGATAAATTATGTAATCACTCTAGTACAAATTCTATCAGTCAGTATTCTACAGAGAAATAGAACTAGAGGAATGGATAGGTAGGTAGGTAGGTAGGTAGGTAGATAGATAGATAGATAGATAGATAGATAGATAGAGGGTTAGATATATAGAGAGAGTTTTATTTCAAGGAATTGGCTTTTGCAATGATTGCATGGTGCTAACAAATTTGAAATCCGTAGAAACTTCAGGCTGCAAACTCTGGAGCAAGATGCGATACTGTATTCTTGAGGAATAATTTATTCTTTCTCAGATAAATGTTTTGCTTCTAAGACCATTCAACTGATCGGATAAAGATCACCCTCATCATCAAAAATAATATTTAATTGAAGTCAACTGATTATAGATGTGAATTACATCTACAAATACCTTCATGAGAACATTTTGAGTAGGTGTTTAATTGAATAGCTGGGTACAATAGCCTAACCAAATTGACACATAAAACTAACCATCACACTAAAAGCAGGAAAATTTTTCACTAGGTTGTTAGCAATGTGCAAAGATGTTTAGGTTCACTTAATTAACTTATGTAATTAACCAAAACTTTTCTATCCCTCTATAAAGCATACTAATTGATGCCCATGGCACACTTAACAGTCACAGTTAAACGTTTATTCTCTTGCCCTGAAACTTCTGCTCTTATCAGTTGAGTGATGTGTACACCCTAAATCAGTTGTGTTTCACCCAAACTATGTGTTTATCCCGTCAGCTCAAATGTTAGCAATTTTCAGTGCATAAATTTGGCTCTTACCACATGTCCATTTAGCGCATATTCATATTTCAAGCTAGCTATATTTTGATATCATTGAAACAGATGCCTTACTTACAATGTTATGGAATGGGATGAAATCACCTTTGCAAAAATTAAAACAGAGATAATTGTGACAGTGAAAGAGATGTGACCTAACTGACACCATCTTGCTTCGAACCTCCAAGCTGTTCTTGTTCGTGGGCATAGACCAAACTAACTTTGGAGGAACTTAGTTTATAGTTTAACTTTGAAACAAAGATGGTAACAGTTCTTTCCCAAAATAAACCCCACTTCCGCCTGGGGACTAGACTGCCTTTGCAGGACTCACAAATTAGCTACAAGATTAGAAATTATGGTTTAGAAGTCACGCAGCTGGAGGCTGGAAGATTCTAAACCTCCCAAATTGCTCCTGAGGATAACATCACTATTGTAAAACTTAAGACCAGTCCTTTTTCTTTTTTCTTTGAGATGGAGTCTCACTCTGTTGCCCAGGCTGGAGTGCAGTGGCCGGATCTCAGCTCACTGCAAGCTCCGCCTCCCGGGTTTACGCCATTCTCCTGCCTCAGCCTCCCAAGTAGCTGGGACTACAGGCGCCCGCCACCTCGCCTGGCTGGTTTTTTGTGTTTTTTAGTAGAGATGGGGTTTCACCATGTTAGTCAGGATGGTCTCGATCTGCTGACCTCGTGATCCGCCCGTCTCGGCCTCCCAAAGTGCTGGGATTACAGGCTTGAGCCACCGCGCCCGGCCCAAGACCAGTCCTTAAGATATTTTACTGCATGAATCAGCTGGCACCACACAGATTGATAAACAGGTTCATCTAGTTTTATGGCCTCTGCCCAGGAAGTGGCTCAGCAGAAGAGAACAGCTTCAACTCCCTATGATGTAATCTTTGACCTGACCAATCAGCACTTCCTGCTTTCTAACCCCCTACCCACCAAAATATCCCTAAAAAACCCATCTGAGTTTTCAAGGAGACTGATTTATTATTCTGAGTAATAATACAACTCTGGTCTCCTGTACAGCCAGCTCTGCCTACATTAAACTTTCTCTGCTGCAATTCCCTTGTCTTGATAAATTGACTCTGTCTAGGAAAGAGACAAGAGGAGACAACAGGCAAGGAGAACTTGTTGGGCACTTACAGGGATAGAGAATTTATATTGCATGCCCATGCAAAATTGAAGATCCATTAGTGTTTCACTCCATGCAGGCTGCTATAACAAAAATACCATTAACTTCGTGGCTTGTAAAACACAAACATTTGTTTCTTACAGTTCTGAAAGATAAGAAGTCCAAGATCATGGTGCTGATGGATTTGGCATCTGGTGAGGACCCATTTTCTAATTCACTGATGGTACCTTCTCACTGTGTCCTCATGTAACAGAAAAAAGTGAGCAATCTCTCTGGGGTTTCTGAAGACATCAGTGTGAAAGTTCCACCCTCATGACCTAATCACCTCCCAAAGGTTCTATCTCCCAATACATCACCTTAGGGTTTAGAATTTTAATACACAAATTTTAGGAGTTCACAAAGACTTAGACAACAGCAATTACATGTTTCTCTTCCTTGTCCAGAGTTACTTCATCTTACTTACCCCAGTTACCCTACATAGTTTTGAATGTTCTCCCCATAGCCTAATTTTCCAGAAATATTTTTTTCTGATTCATAAGTTGCCTGTGTCCTTTTAGGAAAATAAAATATCACTAAGTATTTTCCCTCTAAACACACCTCTCTCTAGAAAAACGGCTCAGCTTAGTGTGTATTTATAACTACTCTAATAAATTCTCATGTTTCATAATTCAATTATTTACCATATTCACTAAAAAAAAAAAGAACTTTTTTTGCAGAGCTAGAAAATTCCTGTCAAGGAAATAAGATTTTCTTCCTATAGTTATGGGGATACTACTTTTCTCATAGAAATATTGTTGAGTTAAATACCTATTTAACTCAACAATTTCAATGATTGGTACGTAATAGTTGCTCAAGAGAAATACGTTATTGACTTCAACATGTTGCATTTGTGGCGAGCTTTCACTTTTTTCAGAATGTGTACTTGAAAATAATATGTATTTAATAATTAAAAGGACCTGAAACAAAATTTTACATTGGATGTTTAATTCAATTTTCTGTGCCTTGTTCTATACTACTTTTTATCTCAACACATCTTTTTTAATGAAAGATGAAATAATGTATTAAAATGTCATATTTGCTCAAATATCCGTTTCAATTTTTTTAATGTAATCTTCTATGTTTTTACCTTTTCAAGGGTAAGACTTTCTTCTAGGCTTTATGTTACAAACATTTTCAAACATACAAACATTTTAAAGGATAGCATGAACATCTATGTACTAAAAACCTTGTTTTTTTTTTTCCATTTGAGAATAAATTCGTGCGTCATGACACTTCACACCAAAATACTTAGTGTATTTCTTCTAAGAATAAGACCATGTTTTTACATACTCAAAATACTGCTTTACACCTAAAAAATTACTAGTATTTTCCAACTTCATGTAACTTAGAATGTATATTTCCCAAATTTCCCTTAAAATACTTCTTATGTTTTATCAACTGATGAAGCATTAGAATTTGAAAACAGCTGGAATTGACCATATAAATAGGTTTGAGTTTTTCATGCAGAGTTTTTCATGTTGCCATATTTAAACTGATACACAAAACCAGTGTTTCAATATATAAGTCTCCAATAAAAGGTATGATATTGTTTCAGCTACTTGCAACCATTTGCTAATTTTGTTTGAGAAATTTAGAATTCAAACAAGGCAGTTAGTTATTTAATTAGAACTTAAAAAAATAAGCAACTCTATGCAGAACAAGTGCCAAACAGTATGAGGATGAGACTGGTTGACTCCAAAGCCAGAAATATTTCTTGCCCTTAGATTGTCCCTGCATGGGTCTTCCTTCTTAATAACTTGAATTAGTCCACTTTGTTTTACTGCAACTACCACTATCTTAGTTTAGTCTTTGTTTTTATTTGACTTATAATTCTGGCTCTATTGTTATATAGCAATAACCCCCTGCCCTCAAAACAGGGACTTCAAATAATATCATCATGTCTTTTGCTCACAAATCTGCAGATATAGGTCTTAGCTAGGCAATTCTTTCCTGGGGTCTCAGTTCGTCTTAGTCAGATGGTGGCTGATGTTTTTTTCAAAGGCTTCTTGACTTGCATTTCTGGTGACTGGGCTGGGAAAATTCAAATAACTGAGGATCTTTGATCATCTCTTTCTTTTTCTTTATGGGCACACTGTGTCTCTTGACATGGTGGCTGTAGGCTAGCCAGACTTGTTCAGTGTATCCTATTTTATAGAGAAAGCACATGAGATAACAGCTCTCCATTTGTGTCATCAGAGGAGTAGCACACTTCTTCTCTGGAGAGCAGTAATTTTCAGCTCCTGTATTCTCTGTCCCTGGAATAATCAGCTTGGAGGAAGAGCAAGCATGAGTGAGACAGAATTTTTGTCATCCAGACATTCCCTTGTGTTGCCCCATAGGGACAAATTCGAAGTTTCTTAGAATATAAGGAAGATAGGAGATCAGGCACTTATACTAATTTTACATCCAGCTTCTTAAGTAGTTTTACCCATGTGTCTTTCTATGAATTCATAGCTCACATGGAATTACGAGAACGGAGCACAAACAGACCAAGGAAAACAACTATTCCATTTGCATCAGTCAGACACATCTGTGAGCACATGATTTCAGGCATGTATCTTAGTTTGGAGGATAATGTTAGTAAAAAAAACAAAAAACAAAAAACAGGTTAAGCATATCCTACTGAAAGGCTTGCACTACTGGAGAGACTGTCCCTGTCCTCATCAGCAACCCACTGTAACCCCCAAAACTCTCCCAGTCTTCCGTAGTGTCAGGCTACCTCAAACAAGATAGGATTTCATTTTTTTTCTGTTTTTTTCTTTCCAGCTTTATTGAGATATAATTGACAAAAGTTATATATATATGTATGATGTACCATATAAAATGATATACAGATATACACATCATGAAATAATTAAATCAAGCTAATTAACATATCCATTACCTCACATACTTACCATTTTTTTGTAGTAAGACTATTTAAAATCTATTCTCAGTAATTTTCAAGTATGTAATAGATTACCATTAACTATAGTCATAACACTATACAGTAGATCTCCAGAATTTATTCATCCTATATAATTGAAACTGTGCCTTTTGATCAACATCTCCCGATTTCCCCACAATACCTAACCTCTGCAAACTACCATTCTACTCTATGCTTCTAGGAGTTCAACTTTTTTAGATTCCATATATGAGTGAGATCATGGAGTACTGGCTTATTTCACTTGACATAATGCTCTCCGGGTCCATCCATGTTGTTGCAAGTGACAGGACTTACTTCTTAAAATAGTTTTTAACTTACAAAGATTACAAGTAGAAGTCCAAGGTATTTTCACAAGGGATGTGCAAACTATTCTGTACAAGAAGGTGAAAGTCTTCCAAGGAAGATATGAGGAAGAGATGGCACAAAAGGGCCAAAGTCTTCCTCTTTTATAGCAGACTTTAATTTTCACATCACTGCTCCAAAGGAGTAGCAGTGGGTCACTTCAGTGTCTTGGCCACTCCTCCTAAGTACTTGGGCATCACCTACAAACAAGCTCCTGCTAGATAGCCATGTGAAGTGACAAGAGCAAAATCTCCAGACAGATGTTGCAAGAATTGAAAACAGTTTACAGTTAGAACTGAAGATTTATCTGCCTAAGGTAGTAGTAGTGAGAATTTTGGATGCTAATTCTCCCACTTTTTATGTTCCTGAGTTTCATTAAATTGAAGCCTCTTCAACTCAGTTGAAAAATAGTGAGAAAAGTGGTACATAACACAGAGGGTTGTAAATTCCATGAAATGAGATAATCTATAAGTTATTTTAGCTCAGTGCCTGACATACAATAATGCTCAATGTATATTTACTGTTTCATTATTATTACAGGCAGACTTTTAGAAATAAAATCTTTTTCAACAATAAATATATAATGGTGAACCCTAAAATCAGAAATTTAGCACTCATTAGAGCTTAAAGGTGTAGAAGTGCTACAGTGATGCAAATAAAATGGTCAAGGTAGATATTCAAGGGTAGGTTTAAAGACAAAGAAGATGCGTTTAATGGAAATGAAGGAATTAAAAATAAGAGCTGATCACTTATTAATGTAAGTGATCTAAGAGCTGATCTCCTTTTTTTTTTTTTTTTTTTTGAGACGGAGTCTCACTCAGTTGCCCACTCGGGAGTGCAGTGGTGCGATCTCGGCTCACTGCAAGCTCTGCCTCCAGGGTTCACGCCATTCTCCTGCCTCAGCCTCCCAAGTAGCTGGGACTATAGGCCCCCGCCGCCACGCCTGGCTAGTTTTTTTGCATTTTTAGTAGAGATGGGATTTCACCATGTTAGCCAGGATGGTCTCAATCTCCTGACCTCGTGATCTGCCCGCCTCGGCCTCCCAAAGTGCTGGGATTACAGGCGTGAGCCACCACGCCCGGCAATCTACTTTTAATCTAAGCTCATCGTAAGTTTTGACAAGTGTGACAGACAATTCTTTGATAAAAATATTGGAAACTACCGAAATGTGGAGGTTGCCTCCCCACACCCCCCATCTCTTTTCTGTTTTTTTTTTTTTTCTTTTCTTTTCTTTTTTCAGATGGAGTCTTGCTCTGTCGCCTAGGCTGGAGTAAAGTGGCATGATCTCAGCTCACTGCAACCTCCACCTCCCGGGTTCAAGCGATTCTCCTCTCTCAGCCTCCTGAGTGGCTGGGATTACAGATGCTCACCACCACGCCTGGCTAATTTTTGTATTTTTAGTAGAAACAGGCTTCACCATATTGGTCATGCTGGTCTTGAACTCCTGACCTCAGGTGATCCTGTTGGGACTACAGGCGTGAGCCACCGCACCCGACCATCCCCCATCTCTGTATCTATCTTTACCCTTTGCTTTACAGCTCAGGTTATGTGTTCTATTTTCACAACTTATTAAACTCCCCAGAAACGGACTCAGTAAGGCAAATTGTTTTATCCAAAAAACAAGGAAAAACAGGAAAAAATGTTTCTTTTTGTCCTCTTTGAAAATATTTTGTTTGGTTCATAACCCAAACATGCAGGACAGCTTCTGACCATAATGCGTGATCTGACATTCATTCGTACATTGATATATTCTAGTAGAGAAAGACAGAAAAAAATGAGGCCAGGTTCTGCAAATGATTCAGGCACAAAAAGAAAAGAAATGTAGATTTTAATGTACAAAGTTTACAAGTGGAATGGATCTTTTTCATAAAACTCATCCACTGAATAATAATGTGTATAAGCCATGCAGAACCCATTGGTGATGAAGTTGGTATTATGAAAATGAATCAAAGTTTTATAAATGTCATCTAATCTTACAGATAAAGCCTAGAAAGATTTTAAGCTTTTTGACTTGCTGTTTGATAATCCAAAATTAATTGTGATGATTACCATTGAAAATAATCATTCACACATATTTTGATATCTTATACATACAGCGGGCACTAAAACTACTCCCTCTTGTTCTCCCAGTTTCTCATGTCATTAAGCAATGCTAGTTTCTATCATTAAACTTGAACATAATCAAAGTTAACATTGGAATTTAGTTTGCTCACCCCTTCTTGCCCATGGCTTAACTAAAGCTCACTTTTATTGCAAGTCTAAAATCAAAATTTGAGATTATTAGATTAAGACAATCTATAGTTGACCTTGTGAGATTTGCCAACTTCCAAATCCCATACTTTTCCTTTGACTTCCATTAATCTATGCATGATTGTCCTAGCCTTTAAGATAGTCTTTTCTAGGCTGGGCACAGTGGCTCATGCCTGTAATCCCGGCACTTTGGGAGGTTGAGGCGGGTGGACTACCTGAGGTCAGGAGTTTATGACCAGCCTGGCCAAAATGGCAAAACCCTGTCTCTATTAAGAATACAAAAATTAGCCAGGCATGGTGGTGCTCACCTGTAATCTCAGCTACTTGGGAGGCTGAGGCAAGAGAATCATATGAACCCAGGAGAAAAAGGTGGCAGTGAGCTTAGATCACACCACTCACTGCACTCAAGCTTAGGAGACAGCGAGACTCTGTCCACCCACCCTGCCCACCCCCCTAAAAAAGATGGCCTTTTTTTTCATTGAGACAGCAATGAAAAAACTTACACAAGTAAATAACAGTCAGCTTTTTCTGAAATATCTTCCAATTTGATAATTCTTCGAATTTTACAGGAAACATAGAGCCATTACTATCTTAGGCAGACAACGCAGTCAGAATATCAAATGCTTGTATTGTACTTTGAATTTCAAGGGAAAGCAATATATGTTATCACTTCTTTAAAACACAGTGTTTTAGAATCCCTTAAAAATCTTTCCACCACATAATCCAAAAGAGTGTCATCTCTAACTTTTATTTTCTGAAGTTTGGTTTTTCCTTACAATTGTCTTTGATGAAACAACCTGTCTACTTGACAACCTTGGTGGAAAAAGAGAAAACAGATAAAATAAGAACTAACATATTATCATTTGTAACAACGTGGATAGAAAAGGAGTTCATTATGTTAAATGAAATAAGCCAGGCACAAAAAGACAAATATTGCATATGTTCAATCATATGTGGGAGCTAAAAAAGTGTATCTCATAAAGGTACAGAGTAGAATGGTGGTTCCCAGAGTCTGGGAAGTGTAGCGGGGAGAAGGAATAAAGAGAAGTTGGTTAATGGGTACAAAACTACAGTTTGTACTTACTCAAATATTAAGTTTTACTGTTCAATAGTACAGTAGGATGACTATAACAATAATTGATTGTATAATTTAAAATAGAAGAAAATTAGAATGTTTCCCACAGAAAGAAAAGATAAATGAGGTGATGGAAATCCCAATTACCCTGATTTGATAGCTATGCATATATATATATATATATATCTCACAAATACCCTCCAAAATATGTGCAAATATTGTGTACCAATAAAACAAAACAAAACAAAAGCACAATAATTATATTGATACTTATAATTATTAGAATATTTACTGATTCACTGTTGAGAATGAGATATTTATTTGGATTGCTTGTATTTATTAAAAAGTAATAGCACATATATAGAAAATAGCACAATTCAGAATTTATGTTGCTTATTATGAACACTGAAATAAGATAATTACTACCAAAATACATGAATAGAATTGCAATATTACTTTACCATTTATAGAACCTATTTGAATTATGCATAATTTTACTTGGTTGTACATTAAATCGATCACAAAGAAAGCAAAAAAAATAATAATAATAAACCAAAAACAAAAGAAACAATGAAGAGAGCTAATAATGGCAAAGAGTGGAAAGGAGGAAAACCAATTGACTAGTATGGAATTTAGGATTTGAAAGCTTAGAGTAAGACCCTCAAATGTTAATGGAGTCAGACAATATTTATAATTCAAACCACAAGTATAAACCATGGTTCTCCTACTCCCTAGCAGCTTTGGCATCATCATCAACAAGATATAAGAAACAGGTTAAAATTATAACTTAACAAGGTTAAGATGTATTTAGTTGTGTTTCCTTCTAAAAAGATTCTTTAGGAAGTAGTGAAACAGAACTTAGGAAGGTATAGAAAAGTTATGAAGGAGAAAAAAGAAGTTGGTTAGTGTAAATCTGCATTCCACACAAAAACCCTCTACTTAGGCACTGTGGTGTCTCCCCTTTCATGAAGCTTCTGGAGTTCTACTTGCTTTTCACCTGAATACTTTGCCACTATATTTAATTTTCTAATTCATCCTATATTCTTTCAATATTCTACTTTTATTTTTTATTTTTTTGTGGGTACATGGTAGGTGTGTATATTTATGGGGTACATGAAATATTTTGATACAGGCATGCAATGTAAAATAAGCACATCATGGAAAAGGGAGTATCAATTTTCTTAAGCATTTATCCTTTGAGTTAAAAATAAACCAATTAGAGTCTTTATTTCATAATGTACAGTTAAGTTATTATTGACTATAGTTACCCTGTTATGCTATTAAATAGTATGTCTTACTCATTCTTTCTATTTTTTTTGTACTCATTAACTAAACCCACCTCCTTTGCAGCCCTCCACTGCCCTTCTCAGCTTCTGGTAACCATCCTTCTACTCTCTATGTTCATTAGTTCAATTGTTTTGGTTTTTACGTTTTTGCAAATAAGTGAGAACATGTGATGTTTGTCCTTCCATGCATGGCTTATTTCAATTAGCATAATAATCTCCAGTTCCATTCATGTTGTTGCAAATGACAGGATGTCATTTTTTATGGCTGAATAGTACTCCAATGCATACATGTACCACATTTTCTTTATCCATTCATCTGTCAGTGGACATTTACGTTGCTTCCAAATCTTAGCCATTGTGAACAGTGCTTCAACAAACACAGGGGTGCAGGTATCTTTTTGATATACTGATTGATATACTGATATACTGATATACTGATATACCCAGCAGTGGGGATTGCTGAATCATATGGTAGCTCTATTTTTAGGTTTTTGAGGAACCTCCAAGCTGTCCTCCATAGTGGTTGTACTAATTTACATTTCCACCAACAGTGTACCAGAGCTCCCTTTTCTCCACAACCTTGCCAGCATTTATTATTGCCTGTCTTTTTTCTTCTTTTGATAGAAGCCATTTAAAATGGGGTGAGATGATATCTCATTGTATTTTTGTATTTTCCTGACAATCATGGGTGCTGAACACCTTTACATATGCCTGTTGGCCATTTGTATGTCCTCTTTTGAGAAACATCTGTTTAAATCTTTTGTACATATTTTGATTGGATTATTAGATTTATTCCTATAGACTTGTTTGAGCTCCTTATATATTTTGGTTATTAATCCTTTGTCAAATTCATAGTTTGCAAATACTTTCTCCCATTCTGTGGGTTGTCTCTTTACTTTGTTGATTGTATCCTTTGCTGTGCAGACGTTTTTTAACTTAATGGGATTCCATTTGTCCATTTTTTGCTTTGGTTGCCTGTGCTTGTGGGGTATTGCTCAAGAAATTTTTGCCCAGACCAATGTCCTGGAGATTTACCCCAATATTTTCTTGTAGTAGTTTCACAGTTTGAGGTCTTAATTACAAATCTGTAATCCATTTTTATTTGTTTTTCTATATGGCAAGAGATAAGGGTCTAGTTTCATTTTTCTGCATATGGATATCTTGTTTTCCTAGCACCATTATTGAGAGACTGTCTTTTTTCCAGTGTATGTTCTTGGCACCTTATCAAAAATGAGTTTACTGGGTGTGGATTTGTTTCTTTCTTCTCTATTATCTTGTATTGGTCTGTGTGTCTGTTTTTATGAAAGTACACTGTGTTTTTGTTACTATAGCTTTGTAATATAATTTGAAGTCAAATAATGTAATTCTTCCAGTTTTGTTCTTGTTCCTTAGCATAGCTTTGGTTATTCTGGGCATTTTGTGGTTGCATATACATTTTAGAGTCTTTTTTTTTTTCTGTTTTTTTTTTTTTTTTTTTTTTGAGACGGAGTTTCGCTCTGTCGCCCGGGCTGGAGTGCAGTGGCCGGTTCTCAGCTCACTGCAAGCTCCGCCTCCCGGGTTTATGCCATTCTCCTGCCTCAGCCTCTGAGTAGCTGGGACTACAGGCACCCGCCACCTCGCCCGGCTAGTTTTTTGTATTTTTTTAGTAGAGACGGGGTTTCACCGTGTTAGCCAGGATGGTCTCGATCTCCTGACCTCGTGATCCGCCCGTCTCGGCCTCCCAAAGTGCTGGGATTACAGGCTTGAGCCACTGCGCCCGGCTTTTTTTTTCTGTTTCTATTAATAATGTTTGGTATTTTGATAGGGATTTCATTGAATCTGTAGATTGCTTTGGGTAGTATGGACATTTTAAAAATATTGATTCTTCCAATCCATGAAATCGGAAGATCTTTCCATTTTTTTGGTGTCTTCTTCAATTTCTGTCTTTACTATTTTGTAGTTGTCATTATAGGTACCTTTTGCTTTTATCATTAAGTTAATTCTTACATATTTAATTTTATTTGTGGCTATTGTAAATGGGATTGTTTTTTATTTCTTTTTCAGATTGTTCACTGTTGGCATATAGAAATGCTACTGAGTTTTGTATGTTAATCTTGTATCCTATAACTTTTTTGAATTTGTTTGTCAATTCCAATAGTTTTTTTGTGGAGTTTTTAGGTTTTTCCAAATATAAGATTATAACAGCTGAAAGCAAGGATAATTTGACTTCTTCCTTTCCACTTTGGATACCCTTTATGTCTTTCCCTTTTCTGATTGCTCTAGCTAGGACTTCCAGTACTACGTCAAATAACAGTGGTGAGAGTGGGCGTCCTGGTCATGTTCTAAATCTTAGAGGAAAGGCTTCCAGTTTTTCCCCATTCAGGAAGATACTAGCTGTGGGTCTTCCATATATGGCTTTTATTATGCTGAGGGCATTCCTTCTATCCCCTGTTTTATGGGCGTTTTTATTATGAAGTGATATTAGATTTTATCAAACGCTATTTCAACATCAGTTGAAATGATCATATGTTTTTCATCCTTCATTCTGTACATATGAAGTATCACATTGATTGCTTCTTGAACCATCAATATCTTACAATATGTTGAGCCATCCTTGCATCCTGAGGATAAACCCCACGTGGTCATTATGAATGATCTTTCCAATGCATTGTTCAACTCGGTTTGCTAGCATTTTGTTGAGGATTTGTGTATTAATATTCATCAGAGATGTTGACCAGTAGTTTTCTTTTCTGGATGTGTCTCATGCTGGGTTTCATTATCAGAGTAACTGGCCTTGTAGCATTAGAATGGAATTATTCCCTCCTCCTCTAGTTTTCAGAATAGTTTGAGTAGAATTGGTGTTACTTCTTAAGTATTTGGTAAAATTCATCAGTGAAGCCATGGGGTCCCAGGCTCTTCTTTACTGGGATAATTTTTATTATGGTTTCTATTTCATTTCTTGTTATTGGTCTGTTCAGGTTTGGGTTTTCTTCCTGCGTTAATCCGTATGCTTCTAGGAATTTTTCCATTTCTTCTAGATTTTTCCAATTTATTGGCATATAGCTGCTCATAGTAGCCACTAATAATCCTTTGGATTAGTGCAGTATCAGTTGTAATGTCTTCTTTTTCATTTCTGATTTTATTGATGTGGATCTTCCTTCTTTTTTTTTAATCTGGCTAAAGGTTTGTAAATTTTGATTAACTTCAAAAAAACAACTTTTTGTTTTATTGATCTTTTATATTATTTATAATTTCAATTTCATTTATTTTCTGATCTTTATTATTTATTTTCTTCTAATTTTTAGTTCGGGTTTCTCCTGCATTTCTAGTTCTTTAAGATGGATCATGAGATTTTTTATTTAAAGTTTTCCTGTTTATTTTTTATGTAGGCAGTTATAGCTATAAAAGTCCCTCTTAGTGCTGCTTTTGCTGTATACTAGAGGTATGATATGTTGCGTTTCCATCATCATTTGTTTCTACAAATTTTCAACTTTATTCTCAGATTCTACACTGACCCACTGGCCATTCAGGAGCATAGGGTTTAATTTCCATGTATTTGTCTAGTTTCCATAATTCCTTCTTATTAATTTCTAGTTTTATTCCATTGTGGTCAGAGAAGATGCTTGATATCACTTCAGTTTTCAAAAATGATTTATGACTTGTTTTGTGACCTAACATATAATATATCCTTGAGAACATTCCACATGCTGAGGAAAAAAAGTGTATTCTGCAACCATTGTATGAAATGTTCTGCAAATACATATTATATCCATTTGTTCAATAGTGCAGATTAAGTCCAATGTGTCTTTATTGATTTTCTGCCTGGAAGATTTGTCCAGTGCTGAAAGTGGGATTTGGAAGTTGCCAGTTATTTTTGTATTGGGGCTGATCTCTCTCTCATTCATTATTATTATTATTATTATTGTTATTATTATTATATTTTAAGTTATGGGATGCATGTGCAGAATGTGCAGGTTTGTTACATAGGTATACACGTGCCATGGTGGTTGTTGGTTGCACTCATCAAACCGTCATCTACATTAGGTATTTCTCCTAATGCTCTCCCTCCCCTAGCCCCTCAGCCCTCAATAGGCCCCAGTGTGTGATGTTCGCCTCCCTTTGTCTATGTGTACTCATTGTTCAACTCCAACCAATGAGTGAGAACATGCAGTGTTTGGTTTTCTGCTCCTATGTTAGTTTGCTGAGAATGATGGTTTCCAGCCTCATCCATGTCCCTGCAAAGGACATGAACTCATCCTTTTTCATGGGTGCGTAGTATTACATGGTGTATATGTGCCACATTTTCTTTATCCAGTCTATAATTGATATGCATTTGGGTTGGTTCCAAGTCTTTACTAATGTGAACAATACTGCAATAAACATACTTGTGCATGGCTACTTATAGTAGAATGATTTATAATCCTTTGCGTATATACCCAGTAATGGGATTGCTGAGTCAAATGATATTTCTAGTTCTAGTTCCTTGAGGAATCGCCACACTGTCTTCCACAGTAGTTGAACTAATTTACACTCCCACCGACAGTGTAAAAGCATTCCTATTTCTCCACATCCTCTCTAGCATCTGTGGTTTCCTGACTTTTTAGTGATCACCATTCTAACTGGCATGAGATGGTATCTCGTGGTTTTGATTTGCATTTCTCTAATGACCAGTGAGGATTTTTTCTTTTTTCTTTTTTTTTTCCCAGGCTTAATTCACTTTATTTTCTTGTATAAAACCCTACGTTGTAGCCACAGCTGGAGCCTGGGTCCACTGCACGGAGACTCTGGTGTGGGTCTTGACAAGGTGGTCAGTTAATTCCTGATAGGGAGACTTGGTAAATACAATCTCCTTCCAGAGGTCGGGGTCAGGTAGCTGTAGGTCTTAGAGATGGCATCAAAGGTGGCCTTGGCGAAGTTGCCCAGGGTGGCACTGCAGCCCTGGGCTGAGGTGTAGCAGTCATCGATACCAGCCATCATGAGCAGCTTTTTGGGCACAGGCGCTGAGACAATGCCAGTGCCCCTGGGTGCAGGGATGAGGCGCACCAGCACAGAGCCACAGCGGCCTGTCACCTTACAAGGGACGGTGTGGGGCTTGCCAATCTTTTTCCCTTAGTGGCCTCTGCACACGGGGACAATGGAGAGTTTGGCCAGGATGATGGCCCCATGGATGGCGGTGACCACCTCCTTGGAGCACTTAACATCCAGGCCGACGTGGCCATTGTAGTCCCTAATAGCAACAAATGCCTTGAACCTGGTGCACTGGCCAGCATGGGTCTGCTTCTGCACCGGTATGATCTTCAAAACCCCCTCTTTGAGAGAGGCCCCTAAGAAAAAGTCAGTGATCTCAGATTCCTTAATGGGCAGGGGCTTGCCAATCTTTTCCCTTAGTGGCCTCTGCACACGGGGACAATGGAGAGTTTGGCCAGGATGATGGCCCCATGGATGGCGGTGACCACCTCCTTGGAGCACTTAACATCCAGGCCGACGTGGCCATTGTAGTCCCTAATAGCAATAAATGCCTTGAACCTGGTGCACTGGCCAGCATGGGTCTGCTTCTGCACCGGTATGATCTTCAAAACCCCTCTTTGAGAGAGGCCCCTAAGAAAAAGTCAGTGATCTCAGATTCCTTAATGGGCAGGGAGAACAGGTAGATCTCCTCCAGGGACTTGATCTTCATGTCCTTGACCAAGCGGCCCAGCTTGGTGACCGGCATCCATTCCTTATCCTTGGCCTGTCCTGTGCGAGCTCTGCGGCCTCCACCCAGGTCCCGTCCACGGCCGCGACCCCGGCCACGGCCCCGGATGCCACTGCCAAAACCTCCGTGGAAGCCACCGCGGTTCCCCATCCCAGGGCCACGAGGGCCTCCGGGGCCCCCGGCTGCACTGGCGTCATCCACCATTTGGTGTTTTCTCAGAGAAGTTGAGGTTTTTTTCATGTTTGTTAGCCATGTAAATGTCTTTGGAGAAGTGTATGTTCATATCCTTCGCCCACTTTTGCATGGGGTTGTTTTTTTCTTGTAAATTTGTTGTAGCTCCTTGTAGATTCTGGATATTAGCCCTTTGTCAGATGGATAGATTGCAAAATTTTCTCCAATTCTGTTGGTTGCCTATTCACTCTGATAGTTTTTTTTGCTGTGCAGAAGTTCTTTACTTTCATTAGATCCCATTTGCCAATTTTGGCTTTTGTTGTGATTACTTTTGGTGTGTTAGTCACGAAGTCTTTGCCCGTGCCTATGTCCTGAATGATATTGACCTAGGTTTTCCTCTAGGGTTTTTATGGTTTTAAATCTTATGTTTAAGCCTTTAATCTATCTTGCATTAATTTTTGTATAAAGTGTAAGGAAAGGGTCTGGTTTCAGTTTCTGCATATGGCTAGCCAGTTTTCACAACACCATTTATTAAATAGGGAATCCTTTCCCCATTGCTTGTTTTTGTCAGGTTTGTCAAAGATCAGATTGTTGTAGAAGTGTGGCATTACTTCTGAGGCCTCTGTTCTGTTCCATTGGTCTATATATCTGTTTTGGTACCAGTACCATGCTGTTTTGGTTACTGTATCCTCGTAGTATAATTTGAAGTCAGTTAGCATGATGACTCCAGCTGTGTTCTTTTGGCTTAGGATTGTCTTGGCTATATGGTCTCTTTTTTAGTTCCATATGAAATTTAAAGTAGTTTTTTCTAATTCTGTGAAGAAAGTCAATCAGAGTTTGATGGGGATAGCATTGAATCTATAAATTACTTTGGGCAGTATGGCCATTTTCACGATATTGATTCTTCCTATCCATGAGCATAGAAGGTTTTTCCATTTGTTTGTGTTCTCTCCTATTTCCTTGAGCAGTGATTTGTAGTTCACCTTGAAGAAGTCCTGCACATCCCTTGTTAGCTGTATTCCTAGGTATTTTAATCTCTTCATAGCAATTGTGAATGAGAGTTCACTTGTGATTTGGCTCTCTATTAGGAATGCTTGTGATTTTTGCACATTGATTTTGTATCCTGAGACATTGCTGAAGTTGCTAATCAGCTTAAAGAGATTTGGGGCTGAGATGATGGGGTATTCTATACAATCACGTCATCTGCAAACAGAGACAATTTGATTTCCTCTCTTCCTATTCGAATGTCCTTTATTTCTCTTGCCTGATTGCCCTAGCTGGAACTTCCAACACTGTGTTGAATAGGAGTGGTGAGAGAGGGCACTCTTGTCTTATGCTGGTTCTCAAAGGGAATGCTTTCAGCTTTTGCCCATTCAGTATGATATTGGCTGTGGGATTTTCATTAATAACTCTTATTGTTTTGAGATACATTCCATCAATATCTATTATTGAGAGTTTTTATCATTAAGGGGTGTTAGATTTTATTTAAGGCCTTTTCTGACTCTATTGAAATAATCATGGGTTTTTGTCATTGGTTCTGTTTATGTGATGGATTATGTTTATTGATTTGCATATGTTAAACCAGCCTTGCATGCCAGGGATGAAGCCATCTTGATCATGGTGGATAACCTTTTTGATGTGCTGCTGGATTCTGTTTGCCAGTATTTTATTGGGGATTTTCACATCAATGTTCATCAGGGATATTGGCCTGAAACCTTCTTTTTTGTGTGTGTCTATGCCAGGATTTGGTATCAGGACGATGATGCTGGCCTTATGAAATGAGTTAGGGAGGTGTCCCTCTTTTTCTATTGTTTGGGATAGTTTCAGAAGGAATGGTAGCAGTTCCTCTTTGTACCTCTGATAGAATTCGACTGTGAATCCATCTGGTCCTGGGCTTCGTTTTTTGGTTGGTAGGCTATTAATTACTGCCTCACTTTCAGAACTTGTTATTGGTCTATTCAGGGATTTAACTTCTTCCTGGTTTAGTCTTGAGAGGGTGTATGTCTCCAGGAATTTATCCATTTCTCCTGGATTTTCTAATTTATTTGCACAGAGGTGTTTATAGTATTCTCTGATGGTAGTTTGTATTTCTCTGGGATCAGTGGTGATATTAACTTTTATCATTTTTTACTCTATTTGATTCTTCTCTCTTTTCTTCTTCATTAGTCTGACTACCAGTCTATCTATTTTGTTGATCTTTTCAAAAAACCAGCTCCTGGGTTCATTGATTTTATGAAGACTTTTTTGTGTCTCTATCTCCTTTAGCTCTGCTCTGATGTTAGTTTTTGCTTGTCTTCTGTTAGCTTTTGAATTTGTTTGCTCTTACTTCTCTAGTTATTTTTATTGTGATGTTAGGGTGTCAATTTTAGATCTTTCCTCCTTTCTTCTATGGGCATTTAGTGCTATAAATATCACTCTAAACACTGCTTTAGTGGTGTCTCAGAGATTTTGGTACATTGTGTCTTGTGCTCATTGGTTTGAAATAACTTATTTATTTCTGCCTTAATTTTGTTATTTACCCAGTAGTCATTCTGGATATGAGTTGTGGTGGTTTTCAGTGAGTTTTTATTCTTAGTTCTAATTTGATTTTACTGTGGTCTGAGGCATTGTTATTGATTTCCATTCTTGCATTTGCTGAGAGTGTTTACTTCCAAATGTTGGTCAATTTTAGAGTAAGTGTGATGTAGTGCTGGAACAAATGATATATTCTGATTGATTTGGGGTGGAGATTCTGTGATGTCTGTAGAGTTATTAGGCTCTTGGTCAGTGCTGGTTCAAGTCTAAATATCATATTATTTTCTGTTTCATTGATCTGTATAATATGGACAGGGAGTGTTAAGTCTCCATATTTTGTTGGGAGTAGTCTCTTTGTAGGTTTCTAAGAACTTGCTTTATGAATTGGGGTGCTCCTCTGTGAGTGCATACATATTTGGTATTTAGTTCTTCTTGTTGCGTTGATCCCTTTCCATTATGTAATGCCCTTTTTGTCTTTTCATCTTTGTTGGTTTAAAGGGCTGTTTTATAAGAGACCAGGATTGCAGCCTGCTTTTTAAAAATTTTTTCTTTATTATTATTTTTGCTTTCCATTTGCCCCTTTCCCTTTATTTTTAACTATATTTGTCTTTGCTTCATAGCAATTATAAGCTTTCATCATAATCCCCTTTTATAGATCAAAAATGAGGATTGGAAGATTAATAATTATTTTAGTATTAAGAGGTGTAATAGCAGAAAGAACTTAAAGTTGATTTAACTCAGAATCTGCAAGAGTCTGTATCTCAACAATTTTTTTTTCTATGTTACCTTTTACCTCCTAGCCAATTCACCATCATTCTACTTTCATCCTGTAATCTATATACAGCTAGACTGTTACCTACCTGTCTGAGAGGAATATTCATGTAATAGAGGTTAGCATAAGCTTTGGACTCCAGTCTGTGTCTGAAAAATACTTTTGCTGTTTGGTATTGGATTAAGTAGGCAAGTATATTGAACTTCTTTAGCCTCCAGTTTTTATATTGATAAAACAATGATGAAAAAAAGCACTATAGGAGTGCCTGTAAACTCCTGGTTACCATTATGAGCAACTCAATAAAACTATAATTTCAATTTACAATTAAAGCATTAAAAATTAAAAATATAACTATTCTGTCATAAAGATATGACAGATCTTTTTTCTTTTAATATTAAGGTAGTTGCATGATTTATAGCCTGAACTTAGTGAAGGAGTGTGCTACTAGAAGTTATTTCCTGGCCGGGCTAGGTTAGATTGCAAACCTGTTTTTTTTTTTTTTTTTTTTTCTTTCCATTGCTGGAATATTCTTATCCTTTATTTTGAGCTGTGTGTGTCTTTGCCCATGAGACTTTCTCTAAACTACGCATACCAATGGGTCTTTACTCTTTATCCAATTTGCCAATATGTGTCTTTTATTTGGGGCATTTAGGCCATTACGTTTAAGGTTAATACTGTTACTTGTGAGTTTGTTCCTGTATTATGATGTAGATGGTTATTTTTGTCATTACTTGTGCGTTTTTCACAGTGTTGATGGGTTTTTACATTGTATATGTTTTTGGAGTCTGGTACTGGTTTTTCCTTTCCATTTTAGTGCTTCCTTCAGGAGCTTTTGTAAGGAAGGCCAGGTGATGGACAAATTCCTCAGTATTTATAGTCTGTAAAGGGTTTTTTTTATTTTCTTTGCTTATGAAGGTAGTTGGCTGGATATGAATTTTGGGTTGAATTATTTTGTTTAGAATGTTGCATTGGCCCCACTCTTTCTGGCTTCTAGTGTTTCTGCAGAGAGATCTGCTGTTAGTTTAGTCTAATGGGCTTCCCTTTGTGGGTAACCCAAGCTTTCTCTCTGGCTGCCCTCAACATTTTTTCCTTCATTTCAACCTTGGTAAATCTGATGATTATGTGTCTTGGGGTTGCTCTTCTCGAGGAGTATCTTTGTGGTGTTTTCTGTATTTCCTGAATTTGAACATCAGCCTGTCTTGCTAGGTTGGGGAAGTTCTCCTGGATAATATGCTGAAGAGTGTTTTCCAACTTGGTTCTACTCTCCTGCCACTTTCAGGTACCCCAATCAAACATAGGTTTGGTCTTTTCATATAGTCCCATATTTCTTGGAGGCTTTGTTCAATCCTTTTCTTTATTCTCTAATCTTTTCTTCACACTTCATTTCATTAAATTGATCTTCAATCTCTGATATCCTTTCTTCTGCTTGATAGATTTGGCTATTGATACTTGTGTATGCTTCACTAAGTTCTTGTGCTGTGTTTTTTAGCTCCATCAGGTCATTTATATTCTTCTCTAAATTGGTTATTCCAGTTAGAAATTCCTCTAACCGTTTTTATCTAACCTGTTTTTCAAGGTTCTTAGCTTCCTTGCATTGGTTAGAACATGCTCCTTTGGCTCAGAAGAATTTGTTGTTACCCACCTTCTGAAACCTACTTCTGTCAAATTGTCAAACTCATTCTCCATCCAGTTTTGTTCTCTTGCTGGTGAGAAGTTGTGACCCTTTGGAGGAGAAGAGGCATTCTGGTTTTTGGAATTTTCAGCCTATTTGCACTGGTTTTTCCTCATCTTTGTGGATTTATCTACCTTTGGTCTTTGATGTTGATGACCTTCAGATGGAGTTTCTGTGTGGATATCCTTTTTGTTAATGTTGATGCTATTCCTTTCTGTTTGTCTGTTTTCCTTCTAACAGCCAGGCCCCTCTGCTGCAGGTCTGCTGGAGTTTGCTAGAGGGCCACTCAAGACCCTCTTTGTGTGGGTATCACCAGCAGAGGCTACAGAACAGCAAAGCTTGCTGCCTGTTCCTTCCTCTGGAAGCTTCGTCCCAGAGGGGCACTCACCAGATTACAGTTGGAGCTCTCCTGTATGAGTTGTCTGTTGACCCCTGCTGGGAGGTGTCTCCCAGTCAGGAGGCACGGGGGTCAGGGACCCACTTGAAGAGGTCGCTTGTCCCTTAGCAGTGCTCGAGCGCTGTGTTGGGAGATCCACTGCTCTCTTCAGAGCTGACAGCCAGGAATGCTTGAGTCTGCTGAAGCTGCACCCACTGACGCCCCTTCCCCGAGGTGCTCTGTCCCAGAGAAATGGAGTTTTAGCTACAAGCCTTTGACTGGGGCTGCTGCCTTTCTTTCAGAGATGCCTTGCCAAGAGAGGAGGAATCTAGAGAGGTAGTCTGGCTACAGCAGCTTTGCCAAGCTGCAGTGGGCTTTGTCCAGTTTGAACTTCCTGGCAGCTTTGTTTACACTGTGAGGGGAAAACAGTCTACTTAAGCCTCAGTAATGGCGGACATCCTTCCCCACACCAAGCTCAAGCATCCCAGGTTGACTTCAGACTACTCTGCTGGCAGTGAGAATTGCAAGCCAGCGGATCTTAGCTTACTGGGTTCTGTGGGGGTGGGTTCCACTGAGCAAGACCACTTGGCTCCCTGGCTTCTGCTGCATTTCCAGGGAGTGAATGGCTCTGTCTCGCTGGTGTTCCAGGTGCCACTGGGGTATAAAAAAAAAAAAAAAAAAAAAACTGCAGCTAGCTCAGTGTCTGCCCAAACAGCTGCCCATTTTGTGCTTCAAACCTAGGATCCTGGTGGTGTAGGCACCCAAGGGAATCTCCTGGTCTGCAGATTGTGAAGACCATGGGAAAAGCATAGTATCTGGGCTGGAGCACACTGTTCCTTATGGCACAGTCCCTCATGGCTTCCCTTGGCTAGGGGAGGGAGCTCCCTGACCCCTTGTGCTTCCTGGGTGAGGTGTCATACCACCCTGCTTTGGTCCCCCCTTTGGGGGCTGCACTCACTGTCTAAGCAGTCCCAGTGAGATAAGCTGGCTACCTCAGTTGGAAATGCAAAAATTATCCACCTTCTGCATTGATCTCTCTGGGAGCTGCAGACCAGAGCTGCAGCTTGGTTCCAATTCGAACATCTTGCCAGTCACACCAAGCCAACTATCCTCTCTCTTTAGCTCTAATAATATTTGCTTTAGGTATCTGGGTACTCCAGTGTTGGGTGCATATATATTTTAATTATTATATCCTCTTGCTGAATTGACCCCATTAACATTATGTAGTGACTTTCTTTGTGTCTTCTTATAGTTTTTGTGTTGAAATCTATTTTATCTGATGTATGTATAGTGACTCCTGCTCTTTTTTGGTTTCCATTGGCACATAGAATATCTTTTCTTATTTCTTTATTTTCAGTACATATTTGTCTTTATAGGTGAAGTGTGTTTCTTGTAGGCAACAGATCAATGGGTCTTGTTTATTCATTAACTCATTCAGTCTGTGTCTTTTGATTGGAGAGTTTAGTCTATTTACATGCAATGTTATTACTTACATCTGCCATTTTGTTATTTGTTTTCTGGTTGTTTTGTGGTCTTCTCCTTATTTCTTTCCTTCCTGTTATCTTTAATTAAACATGATTTTCTCTGGTGATATAATTTAGTTTCTTGCTTTTTATTTTTTGTGTATCCATTGTATGATTTTTGGTTTGGAGTTACCATGGAGCTTGCAAATACTATCTTATAACCTATTATTTTAACCTCACAACAACTTAACATTGTTTGCATAAATAAACAAACCAGCAAAAGGAAACTAATAAAACTCTCTCCCTTAACTTCTTGCTTCTAAATTTATTTTGTTTCTATGTATATCTTATTGTACTGTGTTTTGAAAAGTTGTTATAGTTTTTTTTTATTGGTTCATCATTTAGTAGAAATGATATAAATATAGTGACTCCTAATCTTTTTTGTTTGCATTGACACATATATCTTTTTATTTATTATTTTTTATTTTCAGTACATGTGTGTCTTTATAAGTGAAGCATGTTTCTTGTAGGCAACAGATCATTTTATATGTAAAATGTAATTTTCTCCTAATTAATATAATTACTTTCTGTCTATGGTATACAAATTGACTGATATTTCCCTTCTATCCCTTTGTAAAATATGTGTATCTAGCAGAAAAGTTCTTAGCTCTGGCTATGGGCACACAGAAACTTCCTATATATGGTTACATTCACATGTTTATTTACTTTCCCCAGAATAAATTGTGGGAGTGGAACTGCCTGTATTAATCACAGGACAGCTACTCAGGAAGCTCTGATCCTCTTGAGCTTCACATTTATGAGCAAAAAATGAACAGAGTGGCTCTCTAACATAATTTTTGGTGAATCTAAAGATATGGCACCCATCACTAACATTGTACAAGGAAATAAACCTCATACCTATATCCAGGAAAATTTCCACTCTGATGAACTGGGGCTCACCCAGAGCGCAGTCAAAAGTGTAGTAGTGGCAGCAAAAGCCTTCCTTTCTCGAACTCGCAGTCCAGAAGCTGAGTTTTGAAGAAAGAATGGATTCTACATCATTTAGTAGAAATGATAAACCCATCAAATATAGTAACTATAACAACTGATTTTTATTGGTTCACCATTTAATAGAAATTATGAACTAATTTCTACCTAGATTTTTAATAGAAATGGTGAACTCATTTCTACGAACTGTGGTTAGTGTTATAATAGTATGTGTACTTACTATTACCAGTGAGTTTTGTAGCTTCTGGTGATTACTTATTGCTTATTAATGTTTTTTCATTCTGATTAACGTACTCCCTTTAGCATTTCTTATAGGACAGAACTAGTTTTGATGAAGTCCTTCAGTGTTTGTCAGGGAATGCTTTTATTTCTTCTTCATGTTTAAAGAATGTTTTTGTTGTATAGGCTGATCTAGGGTAAAAGTTTTTTCTTTTTTTTTTCTCTTTCTGCCAGTTCTTTAAATATGTCATGTCACTCGTTTCTGGCTTTTGAGTTTCCACTGAAAACTCTTCTGCTGGATATATTGGTTCTCCATTGTACGTTATTTTTTTTTTCTTGCTGCTTTTCAGATCCTTTCCTCATTCTTGACCTTTGGGAGCTTGACTATTAAATGCCTTGAGGTAATCTTCTTTAAGTTAAATCTGCTTGGTTTTCTATAACCTTCTTGTACTTGTATATTGATATCTTTCTCTAGGTTTGGGAATTTCTATATTTTTATTCCTTAGAATACACTTTCCAACCTTATCCTACCTGCTCTTTAAGGCCAAAAACTTGCCCTTTTGAGGCTATTTTCTAGGTCCTGTAGGTGTGCTTCACTTTTTAAAATTCATTTTCACTTCCTCTGTGTAATTTCAAATAGCCTGTCTACAAGCTCACTAATCGTTTCTTCTGCTTGACTCATTGTGCTAAGGATTCCAATGCATTCTTCAGTATACCAGTTGCATTTTTCAGCTACAGAATTTCTGCTCCATTTTTTTTAGTTATTTCAATCTCCATTAAATTTATCTGATAAAATTCTGAATTCCTTCTCTGTGTTATTCTGAATATCTTTGAGTTTCCTCAACATATCTATTTTGATTTCTCTGTCTGCAAAGTCACATATGTCTGCTTCTCCAGGATTGGTTGCTAGTAACTTATTTAGTTTATTTGGTAAAGTCATGTTTTCCCAGTTGGTATTGATGCCGGTAGATGTTCTTCAGTGTCTGGGCATTGAAGAATTGGGTATTTATTGTAGTCTTCACTGTCTGTGATTATTTCTTTCTGTCCTTCTTGGGAAGGCTTTTCAGATGCTTGAAAGGATTTGGGTATTGTGATCTAAGGTATATTGCTTTAGGAGGCTCCTGAAGGTCAGTGACACTGTGGTTCTTGAAGACTTGTAGATGGTCTTGAACAAGATCTGGGAAAATTTCTGGATTACCAGGCACAAACTCTTGTTGCCTTCCCTTACTTTCTCCCAAGCAAACGGTATCTCTCTCCCTCTGTTCTGAGCCATCTAAAGCTGGGGTTGGAGTGACACAAACACCCTGTGGTCACCACCACAGTGACATGCTAGGTCAGACCTGAAGCCAGTACAGCACTGGTTCTCACCCACAGCCTACTGTAACCACTCCCTGGCTACTGCCTATGTTTGGTCAAGACCCTAGGACTCTACAATAAGCTAGTGGCAAAGCCACTCAGGTCTGTGTTCTTCCCTTCAGCATAGTGAGGTCCCCCAAGTCCTGAGGGGGTTGAGAGATGCTGTCTTGGAGTCAGGGACTAGGGTAAAAAAAACTTAGAAGTCTACATGGTGTTCTATTGTACTGTGGCTAACTGGCACTCAAATCACAAGACACAGTCCTTCCCTCTCATCCTTCCCCTTTCCAAAGGCAGAAGAGTCTCATTCTGGAGTCACCACCACCCCAGGCCACACAGACTACTGCCAGGCTACCGGTGATATTTCCTTAAGGCTTGGGGTCTTTTCAGTCAGCTTGCGATGAATGCTGCCTGCCCTAGAGCTCGCCCTTTAAGGGCTTTGGGCTCCCCTGTGGCCCCGGGCAGGTCCAGAAATGCCATCCAAGAGTCAGATGCTGGAATTAGGAACCTCAAAGGCCCACTTGGTGCTTTATACCTCTATGGCCACGATCTTACCTTGGGTGCAAGGCAAAGTCTCCTTTACTCTTTTCTCTGCTTTTCTGAAGCAGAAGGAGTTTTGCCCCGTAGCCATCACAGTTGGTAATGAGCTGAGTCTCATCTGAAGCTAGCAAATCTCCGAGGTCCACCTAGGACCTTTTATGTAGTACCTGGTTATCATTGCTGATTATTCAGGGCTCAAGGGATCTTCAGTTAGCAGGTGATAAATATTGCCAGGACTAGCTCCTTTCCTTCAAGGCAGTGGGTTCTCTCCTGGCTCCCAGTGTGTCTAGAAATGTCATCTGGGAGATAGGGCTTAGAACACACCTTTGACCGGCGCCCTATCCTGCTTTGACTGAGTTGGTATCCAAGATGCAAGACAAAGTCCTCCTCACTCTTCTCTCTCCTATTCTCAAGTGGAAGAAAGGAGTCTCTTTTGGAGCTTTGAGCTGTGCAGCCTGGGATTAGGAGTAGAGTTTTGTCAGCACCTTTTTGGCTGACTCAGCTGGTGTCTCAGCATGTTGTATACCACTCCACTCCACTGTCTCTTGGCCTAGTGCAGCACTAGGGCTCGCCTCAGAGTTTCAGTCTTCATGGCTTAGACTGCCTTTCATGTTTACTTGGAGACACAGCACTGTAGGTATTGGTGGAAGGTTTGCAGCAACTCAAGTTCAGATGACTGCTGGGATCTGCAATTCCTCTCTGGCTAGAGCTGGTTTAAATGCTCCCTCTATGGGCAGGTGTCACCTGAGTTTGGTGTGATTTTCCTATCTGCTCCAACAGAACAGCACTGAGTTCAATGCCTAACAATTGCTGTGCTCTCCCTCTCCCAGTGCCCAGAGATGCTTTCGGTGCCAGGTAGCTGCTACCAGTGGTTAAAAGAGGGCTGGCGTCAGTGATTCAGGACTGTTTTTCCTATCTCTTTAGTGTCTCTTTCAGCAATATGAAGTTAAAATCAGGCACTATGAGTGCTCACCTAATTTTTGGTAATTATGAAGGTGTTTTTTTCTGTGTAGGTAGTTGAATTGGTATCCTTGTGGATGAGGGGATGATCAGTGAAGCTTTCTATTCTGCCATCTAGCTCTGCCTTTGAATCTATTTTCATATATTTTGCTCTCAAATTGTTTAGCTCAATGATCACTACATTATTCTTTCTAAAGTCTGCCTTAGCCACGTGTTTTTGCCTCTGAAACCTGCAATTGCTTCACATTGCCTGTTACCATAAAGACTTCTCAGACAGTCTCTTCCTTCATTTGAGCTCCTACTTCTCAGTCTGAGTATTCAACATACTCAGATTGAGTATGTTGAGCCCTACCCAACAGAAGCCTACTCCAGTGGTTTCCAAAATGTGACTAGCAGCTTAACACCATCTGGAAATTTTTTGGAAATGAAAATTCCAAGACCCTACATCAGACCTACTGTGTCAGAAACTCTGAGAATGGTGCCTAGTAATCACTGTTTAACAATTCCAGGTGATTTTCATGGGTGCTTAAGCACACTAAAGTTTGAGAATCATTGCTCTAACCCCTGAATGTACAACATATGCTCTGATTTAAGTAGTTTCCTCAGCCTATTTAATTAACTCTCCCCATATTATTACCACTTGCAATATTTCCTAAACTTTGCTGATTTTTCGTACATTTTTCAAGTCCCCATTCACCTGTATTGTAATTTTCTTTACATGTTTTCTAAATCTGCACATATTTTATGCTAATTTACATTAAATTTATTTAAAAATGAAGTATATCAATAACATTAATAAAATCAGTAGTTCTGGCAATAAATAAAAGGTAATTATAAAACTGAATATAACAACCAGGGATTATAGATACCAGAGTGGGATGTAAAAGGGTGAGTGTTGTTATCAAAGTGTTAAACAAAGGACTTTTGTTTTGATAGAACTGTTCTGTATCTTGACTATGGTGGTAAATATGCAAATCTACACATATGATAACATTTTATAGAACTAAATACACATATGCACACACACAAGTAGAACCAGGAAAATCTCAATAAAATAGGTGGATTATATCAATATCAGTATTCTGATTTTGATATTCTGGTATATTTTTTCAAGATATTACTACTGGAGAAAACTAGGAAAAAGGTACACAGGATCTCTGTATTATTAATATTGAAATATTAGACTATTTCAGAAACAATACAGATATTTCAGTAGCACCAATGTTAAGTAAAAACTCATGGACCAGATAATTATTGGGCTGTCAATCTACAGAAATTGTAAAGGTTCAAATGAGGGATGATCTCTGGGTAGACAAAAGGAGGTTGTATAGATGAATCCAACACATGCACATATATATGCATACAACTCATCAGAATTTTTGTGGTTGGAGGAAAAATCAAATCTGATTAAGGTGGAAGGTATAATTGGTAATGAACAGTACTTTTGCCAATTATCTTTACTCTCCTCCCTTGGAGTTCAGTGAACAGAGATCAAGTGAGCCAATATCTTGTGTCATATGGCTATAGAATAATAAAAAGGGAAAATAAAGTAACATGCATTCCATTTTGTTCATTCCCTTGACTATTTAAAATATGATAGGAGCACATTCATTGATTCCTGGCCTTGGGAAGGTTTATGGATATGTAGAGTGTGGAGTGTTAGGCAACTATGCAAAGCAAAGGACCTCTGTGTGTTTCCTGCATTTGGCTGCCTGTGAGAACTTTCTGATGGGAGCCCCCACAAACGCTGCCAGGAAAGAAAGCAGCATAGATTTTTGTAATTAAAAGAGCCCCTTGTTTTAGGAAGCATATCAATGAAGCCCTTGGTTTCAATTCTATTTGAACAACTACCTTGTAATTTGGAATGCTTATCAGGAACTACGTGTCATTAAGCAGCACAATGTGACTTTGTAAAGGATCCATTTTAGAAATTACATTCCATTCTCTACTTGTCTTTTCCGGGAGAAGACCCGAGTATTTAGGGGGAAGTTACTTTACTTCTTGAATTCTGCTCCTGTGTTTATTATTAGGTGTGAGTAAAAGTTTCATTCTTTTTTATAATACATTAAAACATTCCTAGATCTACAATTAAAATAGCAATTCTAATTTTTCAAACCAATATTTACTAATTGTTAGACAATTGGTTTAACAGAATTAGGAACTTAGAGAAATGCTGTATTGTTATATTTTTCAAGTTTAAATAAAACTTGATAAATGTGACATAGATGACTATTATTGACATGCACACACACGGACACATAAAATCAGATCTATATGCTTTTGTTCTGATCTTCTAAATTAGCTTCATTTGTCTGTGTTTCTCTTTCCTTGGTCCAGATTAACAAATAGTATTAACATTTCATGCCACCCCTTTCTAAAAATAACACAGAAAACTGGGCAAAACCGTATTTTTCCAACCACAGTCATTTCTTAAATTTTTTGACCCAGATAACAAATTCTATTTCTGACTGTTTACCTAATCCCTATTTCAGTATAATCATGTATTGAAAACCAGAATGTAGTATGTATATTCAGTAGTATTGATATATATTGTGTGCATATTTAAAGTATACATATAATTATTATATATATATATCATTTTAAGACTTTGGTGAGACAACAGAAATAAAATAATAGGCAACATAGAAAAACTAGAGTATTTGCCATTAAAATAGCCTCCAGACTTAGAAACAGGTCAAAAGTCCCCTTTTATAACAATAGTAACAGGGAGTAATAGTAGTAGGGAGATGAAAGAGACAGATCATCATGTCCTCCTTCACCTTTGGCTATATTCCTAGTACAATATCTTGATGCTATATAGGAACTAGCTCCTCTGCTCAAGTTTTTAAATTCTGATATGACAGAAATACAACAATTGTTAAAATATCCCAAGAACATTAGTTTTATAAACATGGATTCTACTATTTCTAAAAAAGTTATTTAACCAAATCATAAACCCTAAGAAATTATTTTAAAGGCCTGTTGTTAAATATATGTGTGCATATATATGTGTGTGTATATATACATATATATATAGAGAGAGAGAAATGCCTCTTGCTGATTGTATTGCAAATAGTCATATTTTATTTCTTCATTCAGAATAACTTATTTAGAAATGTTCAAATATGTCTTTGGTACTTCCAGTACAACAAAGTAACATATCATCTGCAGATAAAATACACAGAGCAAGAGGAAAAAATAAGGCATTTATTATACAGTTCGAGTAATTTGATAAAATTAATAATTAGTTTACTATCCTCTGAGCTGTATGAAAAGCCTAAGGGCAAACAAATACAGTAGCAATGAGTGTGTGTCTTGATTAACTCAACACTTGCTATAATATAATTATGTGTTTTCTTTTCTGTAGTTATTTCCACTCTAGATGGATTCTTTTCAGTTCTAACTGAAGTGAGCTGTAGGTATTTTGCATGTATTTATGCAATTGGATAAGTGTGGGTCCCGATCCAGCGTCTCATGTCCTGATAACAAGAGAAAACAAACACAGAGGCATTCAGAGGGAAGATGATCATGTGAAGTTACATGTACAAAGTGGGGAGATGCCATGTGAGGATCGAGGCAGAGATTGGAGTATCTATTTTATGTTAGAGTCTACAAGCCAAGGAGCATCAAAGATTGGGAGGATACACCAGAAGCTGCAAAATAAGCATGAAATGGAGACTCTCCCTCAGAGCATCCAGAACTGCGTTTGTTAAAATCATGATTTCAGACTTCTAGCCTCTAAAACTGGGAAAGAATAAATGTCTTATTTTTTAAGCCCCTCAGTGTATGGTATTTTGTTATGGTAGCTCGAGAAAATTAATAAAGATGGTAAAAGAGGCTTTGTAAATGAAATTAATTTAAGGGTCTTGACATGGTGATATTAATCTGAATTATCTGGGTGGGATCAATGTAATCACAATGGTTTTTGTAATTAAAAAAGAATCACAAGGAAAGAAAGAAGCAGGAGCATCACAGAAGGAGATGTGATGATGAAAACAGGTTTGGAGTGATATGGGCAATAGTCCCTTAAAGCCTCCAGACAGAATGCAGCTCTACTGACACCATGATTTTAGCTTAGTTGGATCCACTTTGAACTTTGTAAGATCATACACTTGTATTGCTTTAAGTCACTAATTTGTGGCTATTTGTTACAACAGCAAAATAAAGCAAATATAGATTTCTAGACTCATTCTTGGCCCTATCCTCTTTATCCACAACTGTAACCCACTCAATTTTCATTGTCCAAGAATTATTGAACAACATAATTGGTATTTTGTCAATGCTACTATGTTGGATATGAAATAATTTCAAATCTGAACTTCACTCAGAGGGCAGCAGAGAAGCTAGGAAAACATTAAGACCTCACTTAAAGTTGTCAGTAGGTTCTTGGGAAACTGTAACTTTAAGGGAAACAACTTATAAAGAAACCATAACTGATATAAACTTCACCTTAGTTTAAACTAGACTGTAAGCCCAACATACTTCTAATATTGGTGATATTTAAAATCACTAATACTTCTAGATGAACACTAAAGTACCTCTAATATTAAACTTTGAAATAAATGTGAGCCATACATACAAGTAAGACAAATTAATAAAAACAAGTAACATAATTATTTACCTCCTTATTCCAGTTCAAGGTTGCAGATGGTGGGGGACTATCCCAGCAGCTCAGGGTGCTAGGTGGGAATCAATCCTTGACAGGATGCCACCCTGTGGGGCACACTCCCACACACTCCCACACTTACTCAGACTGGGACATTATAGATACGCTAATGAACCTAACATGTACATCTTTGAGATGTTGGAGGAAACCAGAGTTTCTAGAGAAAACCATGCATACACAGGGAGAATGTGCCAACAGTGACCCTGGCCAGGAATTTTTTTTTTCCCCATTAACATTAAAATGAAAATACGTTATTTGAGGACCTGCTGTATAGTTTTCCCTCAGAATATAAACATCAGCCAAATGATTTTGCTTGCAGAGCAGAGGATCAAATGTAAAAGCAGTGGTAACCTTTCCTTCCCTCTTCCTTTGTGAAGCTACTTATTTTCTTAACCATTCATCCAAAAACTAACTAACTTATTAATTAGAGTATCTACTGTATGTCAGGTATGGTGGGATGTACTGGGAAAACAAAGACAATTAGTGCACATTTCTTCCTCTAGTCAAGGGTTCACAGTGTAGTTGTGGGAGAAGGTGGTAGGTCACTGAGAGACTTTAAACCACACGTATAAAATTATGTGGTGAGTAACATCATGGAGACAGTCCCATGAGTACTGAGCAGCACAGGGTAAGTTCATTTAACCTAAATGCAGTGGAGAGTGGTGAAGACATCTTGCAGGAATATTCGGCAGTTGAGATATATTCTAAAATAAAGATAGATATTAGCCAAATGTAAAGTCAAAGAAAGAGCAATACATCAAAAGCTAAATTAGAAAAAGCCTGGCATAGTAGGAGAACTGCAAGCAGTTTAGTATTACTGAAGTTTGGGATCCATGAGGAACAAGGTAAAAGAAGAACCTAGACTTGTAAGTAAAAAGCAGAATATGAAGGCTCTTTCATGTTATAATATGGGTTTCTGAAGCAAATGAGAGACTGTTGTATGATTTAAAGCAGAGAAAAGACATATATAGGTTTATGTTCTAGAAAAATTTGTCTAGCTGATTTTAACTCACATTGTCTGGGTCAATGTATTATCTCAGTACCCTCAGCTCATGAAGCTTTCCTTATTATCCTAATCTCCATCTAGCACTGTTCGTTGCAAAGCTCCTGAATTGCATCAAGCTCCTTATTGCTTTAAGACTTGTACCTAATACCATAAGAAAAGTCTAGGTTAGTACGCATTCAGGACATAGGCAGGTGGCAAAGGACTGTCCAGTGTCTAAAACACCAAAAGCCAACGGCAGCCAAAAGCAAAAATTGACAAATGGGATCATTAAACTAAAGAGCTTTTGCACAGCAAAAGAAACTACCATCAGAGTGAACAGGCAACCTACAGAAATGGGAGAAAATTTTTTTGCAACGCTACTCATCTGACCAAAGGGCTAATATCCAGAAATCTACAAAGAACTCAACAAATATACGAGAAAAACAAACAACCCATCAAAAAGTGGGGAAGGATATGAACAGACATTTTCTCAAAAGAAGATATTCATACGCCAACAGACAACATGAAAAAAATGCTCATCATCACTCGCCATCCAGAGAAATGCAAATCAAAACCACAATGAGATACCATCTCACACCAGTTTAGAATGGCAAAATTAAGAAGTCAGGAAACAACAGGTGTTGGAGAGGATGTGGAGAAATAGGAACACTTTTACACCTGTTGGTGGGGATTGTAAACTAGTTCAACCATTATGGAAAACAGTATGGCAATTCCTCAAGGATCTAAACCTAGATGTACCATATGACCCAGCCATCCACCTACTGGTATATACCCAAAGGATTATAAATTATTCTAACTACAAAGACACATGTACACGTAATGTTTATTGCGGCACATTCACCAATAGCAAAGACTTGGAATCACCCAAATGTCATCTGTGACAGACTGGATAAGAAAATGTGGAACAGATATACACCATGGAATACTATGCAGCCATAAAAAAGGATGAGTTTGCATCCTTTGTAAGGGACATGGATGCAGCTGGAAACCATCATCTTAGCAAACTTCACAAAGAACCAGAAAACCAAACACCGCATGTTCTTCACTCATAGGTGGGAACTGAACAATGAGATCACTTGGACCGGGAAGGGGAACATCACACACCGGGGCCTATCATGGGAGGGGGAGGGGGTGAGGGGAGGGATTCAATTGGGAGTTATACATATTAAATGATGAATTGATGGGTGCTGACGAGTTGATGGGTGCAGCCACACCAACATGGCATAAGTATACATATGTAACAAAACCTGCACGTTATGCACATGTACCCTAAGAACTTAAAGTATAATTAAAAAAAAAAAATACCATTAAAAAAAAAGCAAACAAATAAAAAACAAACAAAAGTCAGAAAAAAAAAAAGACTTGTACCCATAGGTTTTCTGCTTCTTACAACACTCTAACCTCATTTCCTCTCTTACACCTTTGCCTGAGTAGCTCCTACTCATCGCTCATCTTAGTCTCAAAGCCCCAGATTGTCCACGTTCATGCGTTCATTCAGCTGAAGTGTTGGTGTGAGCCAGACACATTGTTGAACTTTAGCTTATAGGAAATTAAATGAATAAAGACAAGTCAATAAGTATTTACAACTCAGGACAAGTGCTCTGAATTAAAAGAACAGGTTAGATATGGCCACTGTGAAGAAGTGATATCTGAAGTGATACTGGGGATGAAAGGAAGCCATCCATGTGAGGATAGTGAAAGTAAGTCCAGGTTGTCTCTTCCTAAACTTTGTCAAATCAAAAATTGCACTGGATAAAGGTAAACAGTGAAGGAAGACTTTTTTCAAGGCTATTGAAACAGGGTAGAGAAACCAGAGCACAGTCTCAACTCAATTTCACATAAACAAAAGGCAGAGAAATTTTTAAGATGCGTATGAGGGAAGCGGATCTTAGGCCATCTGTGTTTGATAATTGGCTTTACCCAGATGAAGAGTACACTTTCTCACATCTTCAGGGCAGGATGTAGTTTTACAACTATAGCAAGGTCCCCAGAGAACTTAAGCTCCTACCGTTTCACCGAAACTGGGAGATAGAGGCCCTACCTTCCTTGATTATATTTAAAAAAAAATGGCTCCCAGATACTTGAGAAAGACATTCCTGGGTTGTAAAACTGGCAGAAGGCTTTTAAAAAGATTTGCATTTCAAAGGGTCAGAGAACTAATTTGTAATTAGAAGTTTTCTTTAAGTAAGTGCTCTAAGGAAAGGGAGGTCATGGACCTCTCTAGTTAGGCTATCTGGATTCTATGGAGGCTGAAGTGAGAAGGGAGTTCAGGGGTTCATAGGCAAGAAGCCTATCTAAAGTTTGGTTAAGTTGAAGGAAACATTAGGTTGTCTCGGTCAACTCTTATTATGAACTTAAGTAATGTGGTAGTGGTAGTATACATGTGTGTATACTACCTAGCAGCCTAAAACTTCTCTGAGGACAGAGACTGCGTAGGATTTATTCATCATCGTAGCTCCAGTACAATGCCTAACACGCAATATGCACTTAACTGAGATTTATTTGTTTTTGTTGTGTTGTTGAATTAATACATAAAGGTATTGGGTGGGGGATGGCTGTGGCTGAAGCAAGACATGACTAAAAAGGCTAATTTTTAAAAAAGTGTTGCATTATTCTTGTAAGAGAATGAAAGATGACAGTAGAGTGATTATGTAGTGAAGACAATTCATTTAAGAGATACTTAGTTATGGAACCTAGTCACCGATTTGCAATTTGTGAAGGAGACGTTGGAGTAATTGGCCCGTAGATTTCTGCCTGAGGAACTGGCTTGATGTCAGTGACAACATGATATGAGAAAAATGGAAGAGAAAAGCTGGTTGGCCCTGGTATGGAGATAAAAACTAGATTAATAAAATAAACAATCTTCAAAGTTGATGATGATCATCAAGGTTTCTGGTTTTATGTATCAAGAACTGAAGAGTTATCTGGAATAATCTCATTATTATTTTCCTTTTGCTTGCATTTAACTCATGAAATTGTTAATCTTTTACTTTTAAACTGCCTGAGTCATTTCCAGCAAAGTGCTCCAGTCATAGAGAGCATATGGTTGAGCTTTTTCTTTTAATCAATTTTATAGTGTTTTTTCATTTTCATAGATGAACTCATACTGTTTGCATTTATGAAATAATAAATGCAACATGTTTTGGCAAGCTAATATAGTCTTAGTCCTGCTTATTTTGTGTTTTTCTCATTTTTAATTTTTTTTTTTTTTTTTTTTTTTTTTTTTTTTTTGCCCATTTTCTTTGTTTCATTTCCCTAATAATCTTTACGCTGGGATGGGATTGCTTTTTTTCACCTTTCTGAATGCCTCAGTAGTTTTGAAAATATAATTCTAGTTTTACTAATTGTGTGATACACCATTTAGTATAAAATGCTTGTTTTTGTTTGCAACTTACCAAATGTGAAAGAAAGAAGGCAGTATGACAGTGGGGTAAAGCATTTAAACTCTGTTTTTGTGTCTGGGCGCAATCTAACCTATCTACTTCTTAGCTACTCAACTTAAGGCAGATCATTAAGCTCTCTGTGACTCAACTCCCTTATCTGTAAAATGGAGAATGGGGATAATAACAGTATCTAATGCCTCATAAGTGTTTGTTACAATTCCCCAAAACTGCCCCTGGTTTTATGTGTGGTTATAACAGCATTATAGCACAAGATGACTTTTACTACTTTCTCACATTTAAAAATTTTTTTGTACATCTCATTTATGCAATAATACTTTCTCTATCTTCTTGTGTTAATTGAGTTGAATATTCAATAACCAACAAATATTAAACATTATTTTATATGGGATACCACTATCCCTAATTTACAGATAAGAACACCAAGATTCAGTGTTTGAGTTAGTTGTGGATGATTATACAACTAACCTGTGAAAGATTCAATAATAAAACAAAGATCTACCTGGTACTAAACTTTTGCTCATTCCCTACTTTCATCTTTGTATTTACTTAGAAAATTACTGGTAGCTAGTCAATCTCGAAAGGCTTGAATCTTGCCCACATATGCATATTTTAAACTTACTGAAAGAAAATTTTATCACAAACTCTTTTCTGATTATGTACCTCTTTGCCTTAGTACAGTATTAATTCTGGAGGAAAATGATCAATAAATTCCTCCCAAATAAAGTGGCAGAATATTTATTTGTGATAGTAATTTATTATAAAGGTTAATGATTTTTTTACTATCTAGAAGGAGAAAGGTCCTGATGAATAACATCTAAAAGAAATGCTGTGCAGACATTTTTATTTACTACATGTTTTAAACTTGAATTTAAATTTTCCTCAAACAGTTTTTAGAAAGGTCCAATTTGGCATCCAGCACAAGGTTATTTGAGAAATAATTAAGTGAGGTGGTGAACTTGCCAAAATATCAGTGTTCCCAAGAATTTTATTCCTGACTTAGCAAATAGTCTTTTATTTTTGACTATTCACTGTTTTTTCTATCTTATATCTAAATATTGTCTCCAAGGGAGAGCCAGTATGACTACATGTAGGTAATATGCAGAATAGTGACTTCTCTTTCCTACTCATCAAATCTCCTACTAAAATGAGATTCAAGGATTATTTTATTTTGAAATAAACTAAACCCTGGTTATTTGCAACAACAACCATGACGATAACACAAATCTCATTGTATGTAATATGAAGTCTTAAAATCTCGTCTTATTAATTGGAAACTGAAATCACTTGAAGAAGAGATTTAAGGATTAATTTTAAATCAGTTTTAATCTTCTTTTCATTTTTTATCAGTGCAATAAAATTTATAATAAAAATACAGTCATACCTTTCATAACTTTTCTTTTTTCATTATATTTAATTCTAAAGATTCAAAGGTTCTATATGCCAGAAAAGCAAATCAGAATACAAAAATATATGGCCACCTTTAAAACACATCAAATTCAAAGACAGTTTTATTTACACAAACAATTGTGCAATAGTGCTTTTAGATAGATATTGCATTGTTTACAGAATAAAATATCTTAGCTTGAAACTCGATTTGGTCTAGTTTGTGCATTTGTAAAATGGGTGAGTTAAACTACACATTTGATAATGACACTTCAAACTCTTAAATTGCTGTTATATTAGTAAAATAGCCTATAGAAAATGCACCTATGTTTATTCCAATGTATCCAATTTATCTCTGTCTGGCTAATGCTGTTGGAAAATGATTAACTGAAGTATGTGGAAACCAATTAACATAAATTCAAGCATTTCTTGAACTTGATATGTGTCAGTAAACTTAGAACCTGGTAATTTGAAAATACCACATTGACAGTATTGACAAAACCAACTACTTGCAGTTCTGAAATGAATGCAGCTGTTTGCAACATGACAGCTGTAAAAAGAGAGAAACCTGTTACCCAAACCACTTCAAGCATCTCCTACTATGATTATCTGCCTGTCCATGAGAACCAGGCCACTGACAAAAAATCTAATTAAGGTGTTGCTTTCCCAATCAAAGTTATTGTTTTAAATGGCCTCATGGTACCATCAGTTCCTTGAAAGGGAAATGAGCAGAATATGGAGGCCAGTAAGTAAAGAAACATACTCTTCAGGCTGAAAAAATATTTCTGGAGGTGATCTTTGACTGTTGGTGCCTGCACACGGATCTGAGGCAGATAAAAGATCTTTCAAAGAGTATTTGAAGAAATCACAAGCCTGGCCTGTAAAAGACTATGATAACCTTAAAGCTCCTCCTTGGACTCCAATTAGCTCCAATACGAGTCAATCTGAGAAAAATGTGCAGCCTATGCAGGGTACGCAGTGAAATGTCAACTTCTGCTATATCCACTGAGGATAAAAAGTAGGGGAAAATCCCTCAGAAGTCAAAACATAGGGGATTTGGAAAAAAAAAAATGGGTAGGGATTTCCATTCCTCTCGCAGAGCAGAAGCTACCAGATCAGTTTACCAAATAACTCATTCTATTCTCAGGAGTCTTCTTCCTCACCATATGATAGGATTTTATCTTTATTTTTGATCAGTTCTTTCTGTATTTGTCATTTTCCTCTTTCTGAATGTGAATTATTATTCTGCTAATCTTATTCCTACTGTATATGATTATACCTTAATATGATGGTGGGAGACAAATTGCTCTTATTTTATAATTTTCCAGGTAATGAGCACCACATCTACACCTGATGGCTAGGACTGTGCATCACCTTGAAGTTCAAGGCAAGTGTAGTCTCTGAGCAGGCTTGGCTGGTAGTCTCCTTGGTAAGGTTCAGTTTAGAGAGGATGAGTGTGTTCTGTTTTTTCATAAGAGCTTGCACTTGGATATTTGAATATTCAAGGGTAGATGGTAGCAGAGACAGAAGGTTGTACCCCAATGTTTTCTCCTATTTTTGTTTATAATAGGAGAACCTTGAATATTAGCTGGTTGCCAAGAGTAAATGCTATTTTCCAGTATCATTTGCAGCCAGATGTAACCAATAGACTAAGTTGTATGAATGGAATAGGAGGGAAAATGTGCTTATGATATGTAAGTAAAAGGAGGTAGGCTGACTCCCTCCCTTTCCATTCTACTGCAATGCTCAAGTGTTGAGAATTCTACAAGTCAGGAATATACATCTACAGATGGCCTCATGGGCAAGAGTTTACCTACAAACTCTAAACTGATAAGATAATTTTCAATATCATTAATTCAATCTCACTTTTTTAACTTCATTTTTTTGTACACACTTAAGATGTACAATATAATCTTATATACATATTAATAGTCAAATGATTAATACAGTCAAATTAGCAATATTCATCACCTTTCATAGTAATCATTTTTGATAAGAACACCTAACTTCTCATTTAGCAAATTTTTAGTATACAACACAATATTATTAACTATAGGCCTTATGCTATACATTATATCTCTAGACTTATTTGTCCTACCTAAGTGCATACTCAGACTGTTTGTCTACATGTAAGTGAGATAAAACCATATTTATCTTTCTGTTTCTGGCTTATTTCACTTAGTATAATGTCCTCCAGACTCATCCTCTGTTGTTGCAAATGGCAGTATAGTTCTCTTTTTGTTCTAAGGCTGAAAAATATTCCATTGTATGTATGCACCACAGTTTCTTTATCCATTTATCTGTCAGGGAACACATATTGTTCCTATATCTTGACTAGTGAGAATAATAACCTGATTTCACAGTTGATCTCTACTTACAAGAAAGTCTGTATCCCGTTAATAAGCTAAGTAAAGGAAGGATGAGTGGAAAGTGTGAAAGAAATGTTGCAAGAAGAGAAAATAGGAATTATGCAGTCCTGGAATTAAAATAATTTATGAACCATTTGAGTATGTTTGGAGTAAGTTGTCGTGACAGTATAAAAAATTAAAACATATCTAATCTGGCTAAGTTAGAGAGTCAAAGGTAGCTTGCTTTTTCAGGAGGGGCATTGTAATTGCTTTTAGTTGAAGAAATAGTGGGGTGTTAGAATTTACTCCCAGTGCCAAAAAAACAAAAGAAGTGAGATGTTTGTAAGTAAGAGAACAATCTACAATGGATTACAAAAAGTTGCAATCCCCGGGGACCACAGAACGTTTTTCTTTTGCTTTTACTTTTCTTTTTCCTTTTTTAAATTATTTTTATTATTATTATACTTTAAGTTCTAGGGTACATGTGCACAACGTGCAGGTTTGTTACCTATGTATACATGTGCCATGTTGGTGTGCTGCACCCCTTAACTCCTCATTTACATTAAGTATATCTCCTGATGCTATCCCTCCCCCCTCCTCCCACCTCCTGACAGGCCTCCGTGTGTGATGTTCCCCACCCTATGTCCGAGTGTTCTCATTGTTCAATTCCCACCTGTGAGGGAGAACATGCAGTGTTTGGTTGAATCAGCAAATAATGAAACATTATTTTTGCCTTTAGAATCTCACAGAGGCCTACATTTAAACAAATACATACAGTGTAATGTCTTAAGCGCTGATGTGGTTCCCAGAAACCCACTCGGGTTATTCATAAGAAACAGAAACAATTTCTCAAGAATGAGTATGTGTTTGTATGTGCATGGGTTCATTGAGACTGGGAAACTGGAAAAGTCGAGTGAACTCAGAAGGATAAAGTAGGCAAAGAGCAGTGAAAGTCCAAAAGCTAAGCATGGCGTTTCACACCTCTAAATAGCTGAGTGCCAAATGTGTTAAAGGAGTAGAAAATATGGGAACATTTTAGATGACCATGGATGTGCCTGGTCTCAGTAAACATGCTTCTTGAAATGGTATTTGATACATAGTTTCTTCAGCTACCCAACTATTTACATATTCTCTAAGTTGTTGTAATTTGGCATCTATTCCTATTATTCTACTAAAACCATTCTCTTGTAGGTCAGCCATAACTTGCCCAACCCTATTATCAATAACCATTTCACAATATTTTGTCATATTGTGAAATATTCTTTTCTTTTGTCTTTTGTGATTTTGCATCTTTCGAGAACTTTTTTATTTCTCTGACATATTCTTGTTCTCTCTTGTTGAATATTCTCCTTCATCTTTCCTCACCTCCACAGTGACTCCTGAACACTAAAAGTGTTCAATAAATTTTTTTAACTTCTATTTTTACTTACGTGAGGCTGGGTAGCTAGTGTCTTTCGAGTAGTTTGTCTATTTCATCTAAGTTGCCAAACAATTGGCATAAAGTTGTATGTAATCTTTTATTATTATACTGATAATATATTTAGGATATATAATAACTTCTCTGTCATTTGTCACACTGATCCTATTTGTTTTCTCTCCTTTTCCTGGATAGAAATTTGACTAGAAGTTCCTTCAACTAAAGAGGGAAGGGACTGGTATATAAATACCCTTCCTTTTCCATTCTCAAGGACAATTCTGAAGTATTTCTGTGTAGTATTCAGTTTCCTCACACTTGAATCCAGTTGCTCAATCCTCTTAATGAATATTAAATTGATCTTTCTTTCTTCTCTGTTCTTACTTTACTACTTCATTGGTGCTTCTGTCATGATTGGCTTCAGTGAAATCCAGACTAAGAACTTCAAAAGGACACTCAGGTTCAAATATTATAAAGTAAAAGTGAAAAAAAAAAATCCCCAAATATCAGAATTAGCAAAACAACACAATCTTCACTATGTTTTATACAGAAGGGTCCAAGGATGACATAGTCATTTCCCCTAATAATGAACCTTTGGTCCTATTGAAATATGACATATTAGGCAGAAATAATAATTGGATTATTTTAGTCTCACAAACTAGGATTCTGTTTTGTACTAACATGTGAAAAGTTAGTGATTTTTGCTTTAAAAAATACTTCATACCACCATGGTGATTGTCTCTTAGCTACATATTTTCTATGAAAATTTGTGGTATATAGAATTTAATTATTATATAATTTATATTTTTCTAAATATTGGCTTCTTTATTTTACTTCGGAGGACACTGGCTCACGGAAGTTTTGTACCTCATTCACTTTTATTTGTATTCTATCCATAAATGACATACAACATTAAGAATACAGCTGAGTTGAGACTCATAAGTTCTAATTTCCAAGTCAAATTCTTCCTACATCATTGCACAGTATTTCTCTTCTACTGGTGAGAGTAATTCAAGATTTTATCTCATTCAAAGAATAAGTCCACATATAGTCTACTCTGAGACCATGAGAATTTATACTTTGGTTACATGTTTAGAACATAGTGGTGGAAACTTAAGAATGTGTATTTGAATTCCACCAAATAACCTACATTAGTGAAACATGGTCAATTGGTTCATCTAAGTCTTTGCTTCTTCAGTTTTATTTTTCCTTTCAGTCAAGAAAAGGTAAATTTCCGAATTCAAAACACGTGATTAGTTAAATGGTAAGAATAGGGCAAAGTGTATAAAATAATTGAGTAGCAAGGTGAGAAGAATTTATTTGTAGAAAACATTACCAAGAAACTATGTTGCGTTTGTTTGGGGAAACAGACATAAAACTAATAGGAAAATAACCAACTAGAAATCTTCATTTTTCTTTTGACTGTAATGCATAATACTGGTTCCCTGGGGATATGGGCTTCTACAGATTTCCACATTTTTATAAAGATGTTAGGAGAAAAATACTTCATTAAGCTGATTATTTACAGATGACTATAGTTTACTATTTAAAAATACTTATCAAAATTTATTTAAATATTTGCTTATAACTTATAGGAATTTATCTTCTGTTTAATTCTGGATTTGTTTTATACTTTATTTTGGGGAGACAATGTTGACTTTATTTTTGGGGGGACAATGTTGATTTTAAATTTAGTTTCAAAATATTTTTGACAACTTGTATGAATTATTTATATGTTTGAAGTGAGATAGGCTTAGTTTCCAATGATAGTCTCAAGAGGAAACAAAATATAGTTCTAGAACACAGTGAGCTGTTCCAGGTTACTGGTAGCCTGCTCTATTTACAGCAGAAACTCTTAGCTTTTCTTTTCTCAGAATGCATTCAAAACCAAAGCAGCTTAAAAGAACAAATTCATCTCCATAAACTGTGGTTTATAAGTAGGCTAAAATCACCCAGTCAGATGTTGTATTCTTTAAATACACAGAGAAGTCAAGAATATGACCACATGAATTTGCTACTCTTGAAGATTACAATAACATACCAAATGAACAAAAGAAGTGATAAACAGCTAATTTCTTCTATTTAAGAATACTTAGTGTGATCATTCTAGTCTGAATTTCTAAGAAAAAAGTTGTTCGGTCAACATTTACTTGTGTTTTGGAAACATTTCAAAGTGTGTGATATTTAACTGTTCAAAATAAGCATAGATTTTAAACGTACATATGCATACATGCAAATACATATATAAATATATGTATTTCTTAGCCCATAACATTTGACAATCCAATAATACTGTGCACAGCAACTTTTGAGATTATAATCTCTAAATATGATACTCCTTAAAAATATTTCAAGTCTCTTTGGAGAAAAAAAGCATCATTTTGTTTTGAAATAATAAATAAAATAGACTCTTAGGTGAGAAATGTTTTAGATAAACCTGAAATATTTGGTTGCTACAAGAAAGTACAAAGCTCTGTAAGATGAACAGGAGTGTGCCAAAAGACATAAAGTCCAACGTGAAGGGGTTCTCATGGGCCAGTTGTGGGACAATTTGATCATCAAAGAGAATAATAAATGCAACTGATTTTCAGACCATTCACATATGAAAACCAAGCAGTTTGATTACAAGCCTTATGAAATGGAAAGGTAGAAACATCCATTTGGTTACAATTGCACAGCAAAAGAAACAGTCAGAAGAGCAAACAGACAACCCACAGAGTGGGAGAAAATCTTCACAATCTATACATCCAACAAAGGACTAATATCCAGAATCTACAAGGAACTCAAAAAATTAGCAAGAAATACATACAATCTCATCAAAAAGTGGGCTAAGGACATGAATAGACAATTTTCAAAAGAAGATACACAAATGGCCAAAAAAAAAAAAAAAAAAAAAAGAAAAAAATGCTTAACATCACTAATGATCAGGAAAATGCAAGTAAAAACCACAATACAATACCACCGTACTCTCTCAAGAATAGCCACAATAAAAAAATCAAAAAATAATGGATTTTGACGTGGATGCGGTGAAAGGGGAACAGTTCTACACTGGTAGTGGGAATGTAAACTAGCAAAACCACTATGGAAAACAGTGTGGATATTCCTTAAAGTATTAGAGTAGAACTACCATTTGATACAGCAGTCCCACTACCGGGTATCTACCCAGAGGAAAAGAAGTCATTATACGAAAAAAATACTTGCACACGCATGTTTATAGCAGCACAACTGGCAATTACAAAAATGTGGAATCAACCCAAGTGCCCATCAATCAATGAGTGGATAAACTCAAAACTGTCAGATAACACAATACAAAAAAGAAGAGAGCCTTTGATTTTGAAAGGAATCTATCCACATTTGATTCCTGGCTCTCATGAGGAAAACAGAGGTGTTGTTTTGTTTTGTTTTCCAAAATGGGGTCTGTGGCGCTGCCTCTGTTTTTCCCAAGGGGTACCTGGCTACCAGATGTTATCTTAGGGCCTCTCATGTGTGCATTAAAAGTGACAAGACAAAAAAATCAAGAAAAATAATTCAGTCAACTGAAGAAAAACCTTTTTCAGGAAAACAAGATGCAAGAAGAGAAAAAACATAATGGCCTTTTTAATGTACCTATGGCTTGGATATCCACTGTTTTTTTTTCTTTTGACATGGAGTCTCATTCTGTCATCCAGGCTGGAGTGCAGTGGCGTGATCTTCGCTCCCTGTAATCTCTGCCTCCTGGACTCAAGCAATTCTCCTGCCTCAGCCTCCCAAGTAGCTGGGATTATAGGCATGAACCACCATGCCTGGCTAATTTTTGTATTTTTAGTAGAGATGGGGTTTCACCAATTTGGCCATGCTGGTCTCGAACTCCCCACCTCAGGTGACCCACCCACCTCGGCCTACCGAAGTGCTAGGATTACAGGCTTGAGCCACTGCACCTGGCTGGATATCTACTTTTAATTAAGCTGAGCACTCTTTAAGAAAATCCTTTTAGGCCGGGCATGGTGGCTCACCCCTGTAATCCTAGCATTTTGGGAGGTCGAGGCGGGTGGATTACCTGAAGTCAGAACTTCGAGACCAGCCTGGCCAATATGGTGAAAACCCCATCTCTTTTTGTTTTTTTTTTT
>NW_016813548.1:483675-488060 GCF_001698545.2 Rhinopithecus bieti | reverse complement strand
GCCCGGCTAGTTTTTTGTATTTTTTAGTAGAGACGGGGTTTCACCGTGTTAGCCAGGATGGTCTCGATCTCCTGACCTCGTGATCCACCCATCTCGGCCTCCCAAAGTGCTGGGATTACAGGCTTGAGCCACCGCGCCCGGCCAACCCCATCTCTATTAAAAATACAAAAATTAGCTGGGCGTGGTGTTGGGTGCCTGTAATCTCAGCTACTCAGAAGGATGAGGCAGGAGAATTACTGCAATCTGGGAAGAAGAGGTTGCAGTGAACCGAAATTGTGCCACTGCACTCCAGCCTGGGTGACAACAGTGAGGCTCTGTCTCAAAAAAAAAAAAAAAGTATTTTAAATACCTTGTTACTCAACTTTAGCTATGCCAAGTGGTTAAGATTTTTGGCTTTTGAACTTTACAGACAGTAACCTCACAGGTGAAACCAACAAGATTTAATTAGGTTATGATTTAGCCTCAAGTGTATTTTCAAAGGGGTGGTAAGCAGCTTTTGAAACTGTCATTGCAAAATGGTCACTAAGACAGTGAAAGAGTTCCAACCCAACCAATTTCATCTTGTTTCCAGCCCCCAAGCTGTCCTTGCCCGTCCCTGGGTATAGGCTGAACCAATTCTGGGAGGGGCCTGGTTTACAGTTTATAGTCCAGAACAAAGATGACAGTGACCTCTTCTGAAAATAAACTTCACTCTTGCCTGGGGACCAGACCAAGACAATAGTTAAAAGATTCAAAAACATGGCTTAGGAGTCAGGCAGTTGGAGGTTACAAGATTTTGACCCTGGCTAAACTGTTCTCAAGGTCAGTGCTTAAGATATTTTGTAAACCCTGCCCTTGAGGGATCAGCTAGCACTACCCAAATCGATAAACTGGCTTATCTGATTTTGTCATCCGCACCTAGGAACTGACTTATTAGCACACGAAGATGGCCACCATTGTAAAATGGCAGAGAATGAAAAAAAATAATTGCCATGTGATTACAGGTCATGTTCCCAGGGACATAAAACAATATAGAAGGCTTTAGCAAAGCTTGTTACTGACCTTTTTGTTGGCCTGGGTTGAACAGCAGGCTTATGGGGTCCTGGGGCTGCATCCTAACCTAAGGTACCCTCTCTTTTGACAGAACCATACAGAAAGACATGCAAAGTGCACCAGATAGTCTACAGCTTAAGACCAACCTCACAAATGCTTTTCATTAATTAAAACCTTACAGAGAATATTTCTTTTACCACTTTGCACAGGGAAAGATAAGCCAAAAGCCTGACTAGTAAAATATCTTTGACCCTTTTGCTGGCATGTCAGGCTTCTGGGTTCCCTTCCCTCAAACTGAACTCTAAGGCAAGCACTTGTAGTTTGGGGAAATTAACTTTTCCCAGGTTGGAAGAACATTATAAAAGAGGAGATAGGAGCCATTTCAAACTGTGAAGGAAGGAACAAAAAAATACCATAGAAAAGTCTGGGGGTTAGGTGGTAGAGCTGGAGGAGCTGACAATGTGGATGGGGGGCAGGAAAGGCCAGGCATCTAGGAGTTGCACTTGAGGATTTCAGTTAGGGTTGTCAAGAGGTACTGCCTCTCTTCCTATAGGGAATGATGATTCCCTAATTTCTTCATTTTCCCTATTTTATCTTTTCCCTTTTGACCTAACATAGGAGACATATTGCTCACCTCTGAAATTCTCTGAGCCTGCAGAACTGCCTGTTTTTTTAGCCATGGTTAGGGCTTGGCTTAGGAGCAGATAACATCCATCCATGAGATGTCAAACACCTGAGTTAAATTTTGGAACGCTTCTATATACCTCTAAGAGTTGTCAGATAATTGGCCTAGGGGCCGGGCGCGGTGGCTCAAGCCTGTAATCCCAGCACTTTGGGAGGCCGAGACGGGCGGATCACGAGGTCAGGAGATCGAGACCATCCTGGCTAACATGGTGAAACCCCCGTCTCTACTAAAAAATACAAAAACAAACAAACAAACAAACAAAAAAAACTAGCCGGGCGAGGTGGCGGGCGCCTGTAGTCCCAGCTACTCGGGAGGCTGAGGCAGGAGAATGGCGTAAACCCGGGAGGCGCAGCTTGCAGTGAGCTGAGATCTGGCCACTGCACTCCAGCCCGGGCGACAGAGCAAGACTCTGTCTCAAAAAAAAAAAAAAAAAAAAAAAAAAAAAAAAAAAAGAGAGAGATCATTGGCCTAAGGTCTCCCTTTATTTGTCTAAGGTCCTGTAACGAGAAGGAAACTTCCAGGGGCCCTGAATGAGGGGGATCCTTAGATGGTTCCCCTATAAGTTGCGTCACTAATTAATTTGGGGAAACATCCTCTATAGTCCTGCCTGATATGATTGCTAAAAGAGCTGGGTTGATTTTGTAGTGCTTGCGAAGGTCTAGTAAGAGGGTGATGCCCTTGTGCAAAAGAAAATGAGCCACATTTTCTTCAATCTTTCAGGGTCAAAGGAGTCCTAGTGCTTCAGAGAATTGAGAAAAAGGCATCCCTTTTTTCTCCTTCCTTTTGGTGTGACCCAGAGTGGAGGGGAAGACAGTTCCCCCCTGCTGTTTTCCCTCCTTGGTTTCTGGCTCCTGCCACTTTTTTAAATGTGCCACCCATGGTTGCAGGTGTGATTCTCCCCTCCCTCCCTGTAGCCATGGAACCAGAGGAACTAATCAATTGGGATTAGTCACGCTTACCCATGTGGCTCTAGTTCTCTACTTGAGATTTCCCTTTGACTCCTTAGATTTATGTGGCCTGTGTGGATCCCAGAGAGATGGGTCTCAGGAAAGACCGTGTAACAGTTGAATTTGGGAAACTATTGCATTCCCCTTTTTTATGGAGGGAGTATGCTTTTTTGAGCTCTATATTCTGCTATTGTGGCCCATGCCAAAGCATTTACATATAGAGAATGGTTCCAGCTAACTTCCGGACTTTTCCCCTTGTATTTAAGTACTGTTCTAATTGGAGGTGGAATAGGTAACTTCAAAAAATGTAGGGACCAAATGGTGGTTTTTCTGCTGATGGGACAGTATTGAGATTAAAATTTGGTTTTGGCAGACATTTTACTCCTAATTGTTTAAGGCAGAGTTTTCTTGTTTATAGAAGCAGCCTAAAGCCTGGTCTCCAGTAGAGGGACACAAAAAGGGAACATTTGGAAGCTAGTGTGTTGGCAAAGGGGTGACAATGTGCCTCAAGGAGAGGATTTCTATTCCACTAGGTGGCGCTGTTGACCTTGAAATGCCATGCGCTCTCCAAATTAAGGGCAGGGTGACCTTGACACGCCATATGCTCTCCAGACCAAGGGCAGAGAGTGACCTGGAAATGCTATGTGTTCTCTAGACCAAGAGCAGAGAGTGACCTCACTGTTGGTGGGGGAGGGACCCTCTGTTCCCAGAAAATCACAATGGCATTCCCCTGAGCTATATCCCCAGATACTACAGCATTTCCTGACTTTGCCTAACAGAATTACTTCCCTGAACTGTAAAACATCCAGGGCATTGCTTACAGAGAGAGAATAGGAGACATAGTGGTTGCGGACAGGAAAGGAAGAAATTATGATAGCAAAGTTGAAGATTCCGTTGCTGACACCCCATTGGGTGGGCGAAGGCTGGGGTCAATCCAGAAGCCTTTGGTAACACCAGGGGGTAGCCCCAGTCAGAAATCCTCAGTTGCTCCAAGACCTCTTCTATCCCCATGCTACGGCTAGGTCCTCTGTGAAAGGAAAATGGTCCAAACATGGTCAATATGCCCAGCAAGCCGTTAGGTACTGGGAAATTCTTCATGTTCTCCCCAGCAAGCCTGCCCCTCAAGTCTTGTAAGGCTGGCAGCCACGCTAATTGTTTTTAAGTGACTGAAGTGGGCCTAGTATTCGGCTTGATTGGGTTCTAAAATGAAGACCAAGAGCCTCAAAATGGAAGGACAGAGTTGAGGTCTGCTCCTTTACTCACCATTCAGATGAATATACCTTGGGATCCCAGTCGAGATTCCCAATACGAAGCGGGGTAGTTGTCTGGGGTAAATACCCCGGATTTGTCATCTTGCGCTAAGAAGATTAAGGATATAGACATACAAGAGGAGTGAATTTAAGACTGGAGGTTTAACAGGCAGAAGAAAGAGAAAGGAGAACAACTCTCTCCCTGTGAAAGAGAGGGACTCCGGAAAGGAAAAATCCAGCCTGCAGCAGACAGCACCAGATTTTATAGGCAGGCTTGAGGAGACAGTGTGTGATCTACCCAGGGCCCGCAACTTGGTTCCGCCAAGTGTGACACTTACATAGCGTGAAGGGAAGGGTAGTTGTCCCACCTAATCTTATTATGCGAATTGGGTCTTTGGCCTGCACCCTATTGTCTTTTCCTTACTGTACACGTGGTTTGGCAAAGAGAAGAGAAGATGGAGCCACCATTTT
>NW_016813548.1:467396-479677 GCF_001698545.2 Rhinopithecus bieti | reverse complement strand
TGATTATTTTAAATAAGAAAAGACATGGGTAAGGAGATAACTTATGAAAATAAATAATTGCAATGAAATGTGAATTTCCTCACAAAAAAAAATAGAAAAGTAGAAATAATTTCTCTAGATTCAAATGTGTTTAAGGAAGATTTTAACCATATTCAATTTATAGGCCTGTTTGTTTCTTATTTAAAATAATCATAAAAAGAGAAATTTTAATATCAATTTGGCATCTGATAATTCCAAGGAATTGTTATTAATATTTGTAGGTAGAATAATGCTATTATGACTATGTAAAAAATTCCATATAATTTTCAGATTTCTAGTATATGCTTTAAAATAATTCAGCACAGAGAGAACACATTTTATGGATGAAGCAAAAATGCTAATATATTGATAATTATGAAATCGGCTAGAGGTGTTAGTGGATATGTGAGAGTTTATGAAACCATGTTATTTTTGTGTATATTAACATTTTCATAAAATTTCTCAAAGTAGAATGCGTGAAATAACTTAGTATGGGCTCATAGTCACTTCAGTAATAATGGAAGAAGGGATAATGAGTGTTGAATTGAAATAAGTGATATGATTTTGTTAGTAACTTTCTAGGTGGTCTGAAATCTTTTTTGACCTGGAAAAGAGTGCCTTTACTGTTGCTCAGTGTTCATTATCAGCTGAGAGCTGAGTTCATGCTCATTGGTGGTATGACAATGCATTAAGTTCTCTGGAGAGTTAACCAAAAAAAAAATTGATTTGACGCTGATGTCTAAAGGTAGGCAAATTTGCAGAATGAAAGATAACAGAATCAACAAGGGAATACTCCAAGTAGAGATGGTTTTCAGTGTGAACAGTGCTTTTTGAAAAGCCCAAGTATGAAGATGACTGTGTAATATTTTTACAGCCACTTTTATCATCTAATTCATAGAAGCACTTTGCTCATGTTTCGGCCTGTGTGTGTGGATATTTTTAACCACGTGGAAGCATCATTCCCTGAAGAAGTTATAACCTAAATTGTTTTAAATTGTTTACCTACACTGTTTATGTTGGCTTAAGAGGTAGGAAATATTCTGTGAAATGACCTGAAGGTTTTTGGCCCTAGATTTAGAAGAGGCGGTGGGAGTCAGACGGTAAAGAAAAAGTTATTAATGCTGAATTGATGAGTGTGTTTCCCAAACACTTGGAAAGGGAGCATAGGAACTGTTGTTTCTTCTTCTATGCATATCGTTTATAATAGAGAAGTGATTGAAATGTGAACAAACAGGTTTCCTAAAGTAAATAATGTCTATGTTCATCAATAATATATATTCTTAAGCTATAACTTTTGTGAGAAAATACTTTAGAATTGGTTTTGGCATTGTTCCCTGAAGCTATGTATCTAAATTATTTCTCAATAAAGGACCTGTGAAATCAGAAACACCCTAATAGTTTGGATTATGAGTAGTAAATTCTTCACTTGCAAAGGCGACATGGCTTTTTAGAGGTAGAGTAGTGACAAGGCAGGAAAACTGGAGTGTAATTGACTGTAATTGGCACCCATATGAGCTGTTAAATTTGTCTTTACAGCCAAATGTGGTACTTAAAATTATGGGAAATACCTTCCTTAAACTGAAAACATAGAAGTTTTAAAAAATAATTTATTATCCTTAAAAATTAAAGTTACATTAACAGGTGTAAACACTATGTATCTACACACACCTAACTTTCCCTATTACAACTAACATTGACTATATAATATGTGATATTTATTAACTTTTTAACAATTTTATACTTTTTATAACAGATCAGCTGTGCCTATTTTGAATATCATATAGAGTAAGAGACAATGCACTCTTTTGTGTCTAGCTAATTTCATTTAGCATAATGCTTGAAGCCTTTGTCCATGTTGCTACATGTATTAATTATTAATTCTTTCTTAGTACTGAGTAAAACTTTATTGTATAAATATACCTAAAATTATTACCCTTTTCTTATTGAAAAACCTTGATTTTTTTTTCTAATTTTTGCCTGCTAAGAAAAAAGCTCCTATTAATATTGCTATACAATTGTTTTGTAGAAATAGATTTTCATTTACCTTGGGTAATTTTTTTGTTGTTACTGTTGGTTTTGCCTTCTGGTTACTGACATGCAGAGTAAATTGTTAGAATTTGTATTGGGCATATTCATATATGTTTCAAGGATGAAATGGGTCTTCAAGGGGCAACATTCATAAAGATGTATGGATAACAACAAATGGCTATCATGATGTTTTCAGACATGTCATAGAGACTGGCTTAGTCTGCGTGTATAGATTAAGCAAAGTTGACATCTAGATTCATCTGATAATCACTCAAACAACATATCTTGACTTGCTGTGAATCTTCAGCATGCTTTTAAACTTTTAGACACTTAGGCTGGGCTCAGTAGAAATGCGGGCTATTAAGGTTGTTGCAAAAATGCCTTTAAAGTGGGTTTGACTAAACCACAAGCAAACAAAAATAGTGTGAAACTGAAAATGTTCTTTGAGTAGATGATTCATTGTTGTACATTAGCCAGATTGTTGTAAAACTATTCTCTTATTCCATCTGAATAGAGCCAACTGGACATGATCAGGATATTCTCAAGGGACAGATTTTATTTTAATTTTGGTATTGTGGGCTCAACACAGAGTAAATATATTCAGCAAATTTATTTTAGATATGAGATTGAAAACATGCATTTCTTTTTATAGACTGAAGAATATATATGTAACCTGTATTCCCATTCCACTGAAACAAAAATATAAACCAATATATTTTATAATAAAATCTCATAACATTTTCACCTCTTTTTAATAATCTTTTAAGGATAAGTATGGTGGCTCATGCCTGTAATCCCAGCACTTTGGAAGGCTGAGGCTGGAGGACTGCTTAAGTCCAGGAGTTCGAGACCAGCCTGGGCAACATGGTGACACCCTCTCTCTATGAGAAAAAGTGTATTTTTTATTTTCTAAAAAATGAAAAAAGTAAATAGAAGAATCTTTTAAGCCTAGAGGTGAAGAATGGGCAGACTTTCCACAATTGTAGATTTAATTAGAAGAGATATTTTCATTCCTCATTCCACTAACACCCACTCTAATCCCTTATATCCTTCATAATGGTTAGCCTATGATATGAAGAGTATTAAATACTTTTTGAAGAAACCGTTGATGACATTCATAGAAAACAATAAATTCATGAGCCTTTTTCAACTCTCTTTTCCTTTTACAGTTCCTTTTTAATCTCTTAATTATTCCCTTCCTATTTTAATTGTTGGTAGCTTAATTGTGCTAGTGATAGTTGTACTAAAAAATAAATGAGTTGTACTCATTTATTTCATATGCTTCAGTGTTCCTCTCCAATCTATTATCAATAGCACCTAATCTATAAATTTTCCTGAGGAAAGGTAAAATAATATTTCTAAAATCTTGCACAATTTTAGCATATAAGAATCACTCAATATATACCAGCTATAATGCTATTATTACTACTTACTGAAAAAAACTAGATTCAGAATATTAGTACTACTTTAGGTACTTGAGCTATTTCATTACTGTTTTAAAGATACCTGGGGTAAGAAGTAACAAAAGTCAGGTACATTCTAATGGCATGTCTCAGATGCTTGGAAAGATAAAGCATTTTTCTGTACATTTACAAAGTCTCCTTCACTGACCAGTGCCTGGGATTTCAGGACTCTATGTCCAGCCCTTCATACAGGTACAATAACTTTGACAACCTCTGACTATGAGGAGAGCTAGTTGGTCCCTCCCTCCAAGAGTTCTCCTTTCATGGGAAGATTTTTGAGGAGAGGCATACACCAAATATTTAGCTCAATATTTACCATTATCTCCATTTCTACATCTTCTCATGTCTTATTGAGTTGGTAGGTTCACAGCTTGAAATTTTTGAAAGAAAGCACAATATAATGTAGGTATTTTATAAATATATTAGAGATTAGTGTAAAGTTGGAACACATTTGGTAATAGGGACAGGCAAATGTCTCATACCCAAGCAGCTAAGTAAAGCATGCAACATGACAGTCAAAGTCAAAGCTAGAACTAAGTCCTAGTGCTGATGTCACTAGAACCAACAAGCCCACTCTCCTTCAGTGGAGCCTCAAGTTAAATTTTACAGTGCACTTTCTCACAATAACAATGGACTTTATAATGAGTTGGTATAATTTAACATCTTACTATAGTATTATATAATAATGATGATAGTAATGATAATAATGGTATACACTAAATATATACCAAATATGCTGATACTGTGCTAGCTGATGCTGTGCCATGGGTTATGTAGGAACTATATTATGAAATTCTCACAGTGAATTTCTTTTCAATGGCAGATATAATAATACCTAATTTTTCATATGATAAAATGGGCAGAACAAAATTTAGAAGCTTGCCAAAAGAACATGTGGTAGGCAAATGCTAGAACCAACCTCCAAACCTAGAAAGAATGACTTCACTGAGCCAACACAGGATAAATATCTTTCATGAACAATATATGACATTTATGTTCTGAACCAATGTAATAGACTGCATTGCTTAAATCAAATGAACATTATTAATTGACCTGGAACTATCTACTCTCATAAACATTGCACACTCACATGCACATATGTGCAGAGGCAAACAGGAACACACATGCATGTGTGTATGTGTGTATGTTTTAAGTGGGCAGTGCATTTTACATTACAAATAACACATATAATTTCTAAAGTGTAACTTCAAATGATTTCTACCTATACAATTCAGTAAATAGCACTTTTCATGTTCAAAATGGCAAGTGCTGCACATGGCTATGCACAGCATATTTAGCTCCAGAAGCATTTTGGATTGGTTTCACATAGACTTCTCTGAAATTCTTCATTTTGCTACATTATCATTTCTTACATTTTGATCCTAGAAAAGCATTTAAAAGCTTAGAGGTCAATGTAACAAACCATCCATTTGTTTATAGTACACATCGGTTGTGTTTCTAGATGTTTGAACAAAGACATTCTATTAGATATAAAAATGTGAAAGAAAATGTCTCTCTTTTACTTTCTTTCACTGAGTTCATGAGTGTCAAGAGGTAAGATATAAACACATGTACTTATAATACATTTAAACTGAAGTAAGAATTATTGGTTGATTCTGACTGCAAAGAAGATCATTTATTGCTCATTAATGTTTATATATTTGTGACTGAACTTTTTTTTCCCCTAGAAATCTCTTAAGTGATTCTTCCGTAAGTGTTTACATAGAGCTTGGGTTAATTCTCATAGGTCAAAAAAATTGGAGATTGAAACATCACTATTATTAATTCAAGACTACAAATTACTTCATTTTTCTTTCCAATTTATGCCTGCTGTGTATATAATTCTACCATCCTAGATTTGTTGCAAATAGAAGATTTCATTCAACTACTGGAGAAAATACCCAATTTGAAAAGACTAATTTTTTAAATAACTTTTTATACCTCAATAGTTCAATTGTATCATTTCCAGCAATGTGTGTGAGTTTGTCTAAAGCATTTTTTCACAAATGGTGATGAAGTTGCACGATGGAAAGAGTTACAGAGCTCAGAAGATAATTCTCATGTTAACCTACTTTTTGTCTGTCTGTGAAAATAATTTTTCATGCAATCTGTTGTCCCTATGGCTGGGCCAAATATTTGTGTACATTAAGTTCCAAACTGTGTTTTTAGTCAAATAGTAGATATTTGAAAAATTTCCATAGAAATAATGGCAGATAATATTATAGTTCCCCAGGTCATCACTGGTAAAGATAAGATTGAGATTTGAGAAAAACCATCTAGCAATGTAATCTAGATAGTCTGGAAAATCCTTCTAGTATAAAATACTAGATGGCAGAAAACCAATAACCATTTTTGCAAATACTTAGCTAACTTCTCCCCAAAACTAAAGAGGAATCCCAGTAACACACTCCATCCTCCTTCAGAGAAAGGATAAAAACCTAAATACTAAGCAAACTCAGAACCTAAATCTACCTAAGGATACTAAATGACATTTGAGAGCTGACATTCGTAATATGTAAGCACCCATTTTACAAAGGCAGAGACGTTGACTGAACTGGGTCCTGAAAACCCCTGATGAGTTATGAGCAGGTACAGTGTGAAAGTAGGAATGACCAGCCAGGCCAGGATGGCCGGAAGACACTCATGGAGCTCAGAAAAGCAGTCATTAACAAACTTTTGTAGAAATATTTCAATACTTTCACCATAGTATGGCAGTATATGTTATCATGGTGGGTATTAGTCATGCTGATATCAGGCAACTGGAGTCTGAAGGTTTTAAAGATACCATAAGAAAATGCAAGAAAAGGCCATTGGACTGGACAAGACAAGGAATTGGAAATGAGGACCACGTGCAAAGCCATGGACTATAAACTCAGATAAAGGATGAACTAGAAAAATCTGCCTGCCAGTAATGGTAGTAATAGGAAAATAAAGTAATAAAATTAAGAACAAAAATTATTGAAAGAGAAAGAGACACAATGGGAAATAAATAAAAAATTCAAAAGTTGATTCATTGAAGAGTTGAGAAAACAGGAGGAATAGTCAAGGGGGGAAAAAAAACACCAATTACCGACATCAGGAATGAATAAAGGGAACATAATCACTACCAACTACCAACAGAAATTAAAAACTAGTAAGTAATTACCTTATGGAAATTAATTTCATGATTTAGGCCAGGCATCAAAAATATAAGATATCTTGCAATACACCTAAAAAAGATATTTGCCAAATCTTGGAATGGAAAGTTAAAATATTTACTCATTGAAATTAAGGAGACCTAAATAATTCAAGGGAATTATAATGTTCTTATATTGGAGAAGTAAATATGTATAGATTCAACATAATTTTATTCAAAATACCAGTGGGATTTACTTAGAGAAATAGAAAAGTTGATTTAAATTTATACAGAAAGGCAAAAGAAAAAAAGTAGGGAACCTAAAATTGAATCAGAAGAAAGATGGAGGACTTGAATTATATGATTTTATCAATTATTATAAAGCACTAGAAATCAGAAAAAAGATATTGACAGAGTTTGTACAGATCAAAGGAGCAGCAATAGACCCATGCATGTGTGGTCAATTGATTTTAGAGAAAGATGGAAAAGCAAAAGCAATTCAATGAAGAATGATAGTTTCCTCAACAAGTGATGCTACAATATTTGGGGATATGGCATCACACACACAAAAGAGAATGCTGATTCATTTCTTAAACTGTAACCCAAAATGAAACCAACATTTTCAAATAATTGTTCATAGACATCAATATAAAATCTGAGACTATAAAATTTCCGGACTCAAACATAGGAAAAAATTGCTGCAACCTTGAGTTAGTTCATGATGTTTTAGATAAAAGACCAAAATATTGTTCATGAAACAAAAGTTGAAAAATTGGACTCTGAAAATTAAAATTATTTTATAATATAATGAAATTATTGTATACATAAAACTCTATAAATTTAATTACTAAAATAATTTCATATATATACCATATAATATTTAAAAGTTTTACAATTTTAATATTTATTATTTTCAGCATGTTTTGAGGGACTGATATTATGTGTATACAATAATGCCCCAAATCCTTCATACTTCTTGAACAGGTCAGAAGTTTAAAGTTCATATTTTAAACAAATGATAGCCAATGCCATAAAACACCATTGGCAACTTAATAAAACCTCAATTATTAGAAAACAGGTAATTAAAACATGAATCAAAAGACTTGAATAGACATTTTACCAAAAACAACGTATGTATGGAAAATAAGCAGATAAAAAAAAAATCAATGTATTTAGTTACAAGGAAATGTGAATTAAATCCAGAATGGGACACTACTAAACAGCTATTAAAATGACTCATAGAAGCAAAAAAATGTACTATGCCACATGCTGGCAACACTGTGGAACTGGAATTCTCATTACAGTTTTAAGAAATTTCAATAAGATATACCTTTGAGGCAGTTTTCTTCCTGTTTCTTCTGATTGTGTTCTGTTGAGCTTTTGATCTGTGAGTTTACATTTTCATTAGATTTGGAAAATTTTGAGTCGTTATTTCTTCAAATAACTTTTCTGTCTGCTTCACTTTCTTCTCTCCTTCAGGTACTTACATTACATATGCATTAGGATGTTTGAAATTGTCACATAGCTTACTAATAAACTGTTTTTTAAAAAATATTTTTGTGTGTCTTATTTTGAGTAATCTCTCTCTATTGCTGTATTATCAAGTTCATTATTTTTTTCTGCAAATGTCTAATCTGCTGAAAATATTTGTCTGGTTCATTTTCCATCTCTAGAATTTCAATTTGAGTGGCTTTTGTATCTCTCATGTCTTTCTTTAACAAACTTGTTTTCCTCTGTATTCTTGAGTATTATAGTTACAACTCTTGTAAAAGTTTCATATCCACTTATTCCATAATTGGTGTAATTTGTCAGTCAGTTTTGATTGGTTTTACTCATTATGGGTTATATTTTTCTGCTTCTTTACATGCCTTGTAATTACTTGTTGAATTAAACATTATAAATTTTAGGGGTTTTGTTGTTGTTGTTGTTGCTGGATAATCTTGTTTTGTTCTATTTTGGTTAATATTCTTAAGTCTTGTTCTGGTACATGGTTGATTTACTTTGAAACAGTTTGATTTTTAATAGGTGGAACTGACAGGAAGTTTAAATAAAGAGGGAGAGAAGATATTTTATCCAGATAGCATAAGCCTTAAAAGAGAAATTCATATGTAAACAAAAGTTAAGAATAACTGTGTATTGCTGGCCTTTGAGTATTACTGAAATAACGACTCAGTTTTCCAAATGTAAGTATATAGATTGTGGGAGAATACATTAGAACCTATTTGAAGAAAATCTAATGAAAGCAGCCACCTATAGGACCAAGTTTCATTCAAGGCAAAAAAATGGATGGCAAATTTGAAGAGATTGATATTTTTAAAGGGTCATTAAATATGAATATAATGTAAATAAGATGAATAAACATTGAAAATGAAAAGAATAACTAAATGGACATAAAATCAAATGACATATTCTTTAGCTTTTATAAAGTATTAAAACAAAATTTTCTGTTTGTATATTCATCAATTTTTTAATGATTTTAAATATTTTATAAGGTCAAGTTGTGATGTATTTAGGATGTAAACATGCATATTACTTATTTTTAAATTTTATTTTACCACATTATACAAGCAATTCACATATATAAAATATTAATATTTAATGACTTATTTTGAAAACAGAATCAAGCATTATAGATAACATGTATACTTTGAAATCCTTGGCTCTTCTCAAGAGATTTTGGGCTAAGGTAGTTTAGCTAAGAAAGAAAACATTAAATGCAAAACATTACATATGGTATATTATACTTGCATCAACCAGTTTCCAATGAAGCACATATATTACATATTTGGGGAGCTGTGGTAAAGTAACAAGGCAATAAAGAAATGAAGTATCCGAGATGAACTCTTAAAAAGATAAAAGGACTATTAAAAAATAGTTGTGTTTTAAGAGAATGAAGGATTAAATGTGTCAGAATTTAATCATTAATTAATGATTAAATTTGTCAGAAGTGCTATTAACACAGATCCTTTTAACTTTATTTCTCAATAAAGAATTTCCCTAGGAGAATGCCCTACAGGGCCCCCGATAGCAACTTTGCCCACAAGTGTTCTAATTAACTATACCAGAGGGTCTGCTTTGCTGTCTAGTTAATGCTTTCTATCTGGTTCTTTGTTGGCCATCATGTATCATTGTTCAGGGAATGACAGCAGTCAGGTTATTAAAGGTGTAGATATTAAATTAACAACAGTAGTAAACATTGTAGCCATACTTCACATCTCAGCAGAACCAATGAAGTGGATGACACTGAATCCATGCTGATATGCTGCAATGACAGATGGGCGTCATTTAACACAATACATCAGTGGGCAACCCACGTACCACAGCTGTCCTCCACTAAATGAATTAGATCAGGGTAATTAATCTAAGGCAGAAAGTCTTACTAAAGTGGGTCCTAAGCAGAATTAGAGAAGAATGAAATCTCCTGCTAAAAAATTGAAAAGGATTTATGCATTAACAGTTTTAGTTCTGATAAGAAATGTTCTAGAAGATATTTCGTTTCTTAAAATACATATAAAACTTCGCTTTTGTTGAGAAACAAACCCACCATTTGGGGCTAAAATAGGTAGTGCCTGTTCCTTTATTCCTGTACTAAAAATAGATGCTGCCAAGAAATGAAGCTCAACCTGGGATCTTTGGATCAGTTCTTTAAAACAAAGCTCATTATCTTTTATCAGATATGTTTGCTCCAGATACAACTATCTCAACACCAGTTGTTACACAGATAATAATTCAGATGTCAAATTCTCATTTTAGATAGGTTTTATACAGAGATAGATGGATAGATAGAGGGAGATAGGTAGATAAATAGATAGATAGATAATTTTTTTCTACCTGATTTCAGACCAAAGTATGTGGGTTTACAAGGTTGGCCTTGCCATAAATAAGGCATACATTCTTAACAATTTGGAAAATTTTTCTTAAATACCTTGTTTGTTTTAAGAATATACTCATGGAATATTTTAAAAATATATTTAGTAATTTGTCATTACTTTTGCTCATTTTTCATAATTAATATTTAAGACCAAGATACTTATAGTACAAACTCTTTTTTTCTAAAATGGCTGTTTTAAGTCTTTTTATGATCTTAAAGTACTGATTTATGGCATATATCTTTAAAAAAAAATGCTCTGGATGTTATATTTAAAAATTGCCAATAAATCAAAGCCATGATTTGAACAAGTCAGAAACTATATTTAAAATAATCAAGTAAATAAATATGTTTCTAATGTTTAGCATTAAAACAGTATGTGCCTAATTGTACTTATCTTTTTTAATGTTAAAAACCACAAAGCTGAGACATAATTTTCTAATTCATGAATATCTTATGAATGTAATTTCTAATGTTTCACTGTACAAAGTTTTGATACCTTTCTATGAAACATATTTATTCCGACAGTAGCGATTGATCAAACAACATGTCATCTGCTCAATTGTTACAGTTCCCCTCTAGTTTTTGCTTTATATCCTCCTTTCCAGGGACTCCCTTCTTCTGCCTATCATGCCCAGATGGAAAAACCTGCTGCTAATTACTGCCATTGAAATTTTAACACAGCAGGAGATATCCAAACACCAATCATTCTTTTTTAAGAGAATTTGCTAGCTTCTTGTTAAGTTAGCAACTCTTAGTTGGAGGTCTATACCAGTCACATTAAAAGTATTGTATGTTTATGGTAGAAGCATAGCAAGTTGCAGCTGGCAGAAGCTACCACATGCATGGTATTTGATTTTTAAACTTCATTATCTTGATCGTCTGTGATTAGAGTAAATTGTGGACTAACTGCTGGTCACATTTAAGTATTAAATTTGAAAACCTAAAAGAACAGAAAAACATAAACACACCTCAATATGCAGGAATATTTGCCTTTCTACTTAAATTCTTAAAATTTAAAAAAGTCTAAGTATGTCAAGTTGCATAACTAGCATAATCAAGTTTCTATCCATTTAAATTTTAATAAACTATTAAAAAGAACTAAGATATTTAATTTACATCCATTGAATGAGAATTGTTAATTGTAAATTAAATCTGAATTGTAAATTCAGCTTGCAGTGGCCTCTCTATCTTAACCAAATAATCAATCTGTATTATTTCCACAATATCAATAAAGCTGAAATCACTGAGTTTATTTCTTTTCTACTATGGACAACTGGGACATGATATTATGAGTTCTTAATTTTGAATGGTCACTGAGCAGGAATAATTCAAAGACAAATTTCAGTTGTTGCTACCTAGAGATATTTTCATTATGTTCGGAAGCTCTTTATCCATAACATCCTCTAGTGTCTTCATATAGTTTAAGTTTTACACTCTGATTTATGAGCAATAATAAAATACTGCTATAAACTAATTTTATTGCTATAACCTGTGATATGACAATATGGAGTGGCAGCAATATCATCCTGTCCTTCAAATACAAAGCTGACATTACTGAGTCACCACTATTTTGGTGTATTTTAAAGTCATATTCACATATTCATATCCTGACCTTTTTGTTTAAGAGCTTGTCTATTTTTCACTTTGAGAAAATTATTTTAATTATCTGAATATGTGCTTTATCTTTAAAATTGGAAGAATAACCTTGTGCTGTTTTGAGGCTCTGATGAAAGCAAGAAAACATATTTCTATAGTTTAATGCTTTAATTTTTTTTTTTTTTTTTTT
>NW_016813548.1:452566-467090 GCF_001698545.2 Rhinopithecus bieti | reverse complement strand
TTTTTTTTTTTTTGAGATGGAGTCTCCCTCTGTCGCCCTGCCTGGAGTGCAGTGGGTGATCTCGGCTCACTGCAAGTTCCGCCTCCTGGGTTCCTATCATTCTCCTGCCTCAGCCCCCCGAGTACCTGGGACTACAGGTGCCCGCCACCACACCTGGCTAATTTTTTGTATTTTTAGTAGAGACGGGGTTTCACTGTGTTAGCCAGGATCGTCTCGATCTGCTGACCTCGTGATCTGCCTGCCTCAGCCTCCCAAAGTGCTGGGATTACAGGTGTGAGCCACCAAGCCTGGCTGCTTTGTTTATGACAGAAGACACACAAATATTTTCTACTGCTCAAAGTACAAGGAGTGGTGCAACATATTTATTAATTAGTTTTGGCATTATAAAATACACACGGATTTACCAGAAGACAAGGATTTCTTTGAGCAAACCTGCTTTCCTTGGTGACCAAAATTGTAGACTTCTTCAAAGATGGTCTCACCAACTGAATAAATCAAACATGTACCTATACTAACTAAAACCAAATTTAAATCCTCTTGAAAATGATTATTATGTATCACGGCACCATTTCAAGGACCGTTGATTGGATTTCAGATTCAAGTGATTTAGACACGTTTTTTCTTTATGGATAACAGCCATTAAAATGGCACTTAAGCATAAAAGTTGAAGAATGGAATCTCATTATGATGATTTTCTATATGAAACAATTCATGATTCAGCAGGTAACTCTTGAACTTCAAATTATTAAAATATAAAAAGGACTATTTAAGGGCTTTAATTTTTTGTTTTTTGTTTTTTTTTTTTTGAGACGGAGTCTCGCTCTGTGGCCCAGGCTGGAGTGCAGTGGCCGGACCTCAGCTCACTGCAACCTCTGCCTCCCGGGTTCACGCCGTTCTCCTGCCTCAGCCTCCCGAGTAGCTGGGACTACAGGTGCCCGCCACCTCGCCCGGCTAGTTTTTTGTATTTTTTAGTAGAGACAGGGTTTCACCGTGTTAGCCAGGATGGTCTTGATCTCCTGACCTCGTGATCCGCCCGTCTTGGCCTCCCAAAGTGCTGGGATTACAGGCGTGGGCCACCGTGCCCGGCCAGGCTTTAATTTTTTTAATTGACAAATAAAATTACATGTATTTATCCTGTGTACAACATGATGTTTTGAAATATATATGCATTATGGAATGACTACATTTAGCTAATTAACATATGCATGATCTCATATAGTTATCATTTTTTGTGGTGAGAACACTTAACATTCACTCTCTTAGAATTTTTCAAGAAAACAACACAATGTTATTACTGGTCCCTCCTTCAGTTCAGGAGGAACTTACTAAACAAGAATGAGGTGCTAGTTGCAGGTATTTGATGTTTGCAGGTACTTGAATTTATCACTTTTCAAGGCCACAAGTGATACAGATATTATAAAGATGAGAATTTAGAGGTAAACAAACTTAGACTTGCATACTGCCCATATGATTGTGGGTAAGATACTTAGGTGTATTTGGTCTCGTTTCCTCATGCAGGAAATGGAAATAATACAAAAGTTGCAAGACCACTGTCAAGATTAAATGGCAACATAGTCAATGTAACGCAGGATGTCCAACACATAATAGAGGCTCAATAGTTGTTATTATTACCTTTAAATATGAAACGAAACAAGGGTAAAGTTACTAAGGAGGAAAAGCTTCTGGATTTCTTTGTGCTTACATTATCAATGATTCACTTCATAATTCACTTCAAAAAGGAGGAGAGAACCAGTCTCTGGGAACTGTTTTACTATACAATGTGGGGAAAGATTCTTTATAGGAAGTCACTGAAGCTTCTAAACTAAATGAATGATGTCATTCACTAAGATAAGGAATTGAAACTAAGGACTAACCTCCTTAGGCCAAGCAAACTTAACATGCCTTGCTTGCGTTTAGTCCCTGGCTTCTAGTTAATCTTAGAAACCGTATCTACTAAGTCACATAGCTAACCCTTATGTTTTGTTGACTTTATAGAGTCAATAAAAAGTCCCTTGAAATGTCTGTCCTGGTACCTACCATGGTTCTCTGACAAGGTTTCTGTCCTTGGGGTAAGCAAAATATGTCTTTCTGACAGTCCCAGGAACCTAAATATATTTTAGGGCCACGAGAAAAGAGAAACATCAATTTATATAGGAATTACAGGCACAGTCTGTTAGCAAATCTTTGGCTTGGTTAGCCCTAAGGCTTTTAAATATCTAGCTAGCGGTTCCTTCTAACAAGGTTCCAACAAAGCTAATTTTAAAAGAGTCTATATGACCAATCATTATTCTTGTTGCACTTCATGCAAATAATCAGTTCAAGTCTAATAAGACAAAAACTTATTTTATAAGTAAATTGGTCCTATTATGATATGTCTTTGATAGGAATGGGAGTCTGGAGAGAGCAAAATTGTGTTTTAGAAGAAAACTATAGTACACCTGTTATTAGAGTCTAGCCTTGTGACTTCTTTTGAGTTTTTATTATTTGCCTACAATTTGGACTGAGTCCTAAACTTTCTCCTGAATACAAGTCTCCAAACTAATGTTCCTCAATTTTTCTTCCATTTTTTCTGACTTGCATTCGATAAATTGATGCTACCGTGTTCCTGAGGTGCTGCAAGCTGAAGCTCATATGCAAAAACTTATTAGATTGCCACTGACTACTTTCACTTTAACTAAAAATGTTTAGACTCTAACATCTAGACTCTTCAAGTAACTGCCCTTCAGACTCTAAAGAAACTGGTTTAAGATCAACTTAATACTCCCTGGACAGGACTACATGAGATGGTGCTGGTGACTCATTCCTCAACAAAATTGAAAAGAGTAAAACTACGAATCCAACATTCTTGGACAAAGCAGGCCTCTCAAGAGTTGTCTGACTTTGACTATGACTATACAACAAGAAATGGGAACCACAACATAGAAGAACATCACAATCCCGGTCACTGTCTTACTTGCTTTTACTTACTTGCTTCTAGTTGACCTTGGAGTCCATATATTTCAAAGGTTACATAGCTAAGTCTTAGAGGTAACGTTTCTGACTTGTGGGTCACCATAGTAATAATTGCTTCAGTCATTTTTCTGGAACTTAAGAGTCAGTTTTTGTTCAGATCAAGCCTGCCGAGCCCACCAATTCTTCAACGGGGCCCATATGAATGCCTGGTGATGGACCTTTTACTGTCAGAAGGCCGGAAACTTCACTCTCAGATCATGCAAATAATGCCAGTTGGTGAACATGTATCCTGTGAAGAACCTTACAACTTGACTATGTTTGCATGGAACACCAATTGCCTCACTTTTCCTTATCCCCAAAACCTTTCCTTATGCCTCAGAAAACCTTACCCTTCTATGTTATAAATATCACTAAAACCCCATCTTTGAGGAAGAAGGCTTCAGACCTGTTCTCCTGCCTCCTTGTTTGGCTGCCACATGAATAAATTCTTTATTGCAAAACTTGTCATCTCAGTGATTAGTATACAACACATTGGGCAGAATGGGCCCGGTTCAGTATCAGAATGTCAGAAAAAAAATCTTGTTTGGAGGGGTACAGAGGAGCCCAGTTTTAGTAAAGCAAAATATAGGACAGCTAGATAGACATATTCAACAGTCATTTGTGAATGAAGCTAGGGGATATTAGGATGTGTGGAGGCTTATGGCTTAGAAATAGACAAAATCATTCAGAAAAGTAACTTATAGAACATAGAGAAATAAAGACCAAATCAGAAATTTGGAGTATTTGATTATAAAAGGTGAAAATAATGATGTGTGTGTGTGTGTGTGTGTGTGTGTGTGTTTTGATGAGATGGATGACTGAAATATAATCATGAAGAGGAAGAAGAACTGGTCTCCTGGGACTGAGGAAGTAAGCAGAATTGATAAGACAAGTACGACATTTAAGTTAGAGAAGAAAATCTCAGAATTTCTACCTAGGGTATTAACAGACAACCACATCTAAGAAGCTGAGGAATTGTTACTGAGACTAAGAGACTAAAAGCGGAAAAGAATCAGAGCAGGAGATTAGAGTAACCAGGTTAAACACTGAAGGCTCTCCACTGAGAGACAGGGAGAAGTGAGTTGGGGTTGAATATAATAGATTTAATTCATTGAGGGAAATAAGACAATGTCCTGTATATTTTCTGACAATTTTAATGAGAAAATGGAAGCTATAAAAAGTAAAACGTGTGATCTATCAAAACTGAGGTATGTGTCTCTCCTATGATATGTCACTCAATTTGGACCTGAATGAAAAGAGATAATCACCTAACTTACTGGTTTATGACATACCCAAGAGATTTTGAAGGAAAATTAGATTTTAAGGTATAAGTCATCATTTTAAATCTGTCAGGATATAATCTTTAATTACTACTAAAATCTTCACTTTAGTCACACTAAAATTATCATCCCTGCAATTTTGAAAAAAGTAAAATTATAAAAATAAATGAATTATTATTAAAATTATGAGAGAATTAAAAGCACCATTTAGTTAAGTACTCTAATTACCTGGGCTATGCAACATAATCAATCATTTTTGCTTATGTGTTTACTTGGTCTTGTTGAGAAGGAGGAATAGGATTATGAAAGGCAGATGTTTGGTTAAGGCAAAATTGATGACTTAGTGTCCATCCTCTCCTTCTGCACACATTGCATCTCTCACAACAATGCATTTCTGAATCAACAAGAATTTTCTGGTGATAACTGACTGAAAGGAATGAGCTATTGGTTTTGAAATCAGTGGCATGTGACTTTAGCTCTAGTCCTGAAAATATTATTTATTCTCAGGTACAATGTATTACCCTTCCTTTATCCAAATGTTAATAATCATTTTTTATGTAGTTATGATTCACATTTAAATTTCACCTTCACAGGAACTGTGTACCGTGCTTCTAGGTACAAAATTGCAAGGTTTTTGGAATGCTTATCAAATTGAAATAAAATTTCTAATATTTGATAGTCTCCAACTTACCAAGTCTTGACTTAAATTTTTTTTGAATTTATGATGGTGTGAAAGTGATATGCATTCAGTAAAAATATTTCAAATTTTGAATTTTGATCATTTTCAAGGCTAGCAATAAGCAGTTTAACACTCTCATGATGCTGAGCAGTGCCAGTGAGAGGCAGCTCCCAGTCAGCCACACAATCAAGAAGGTAAACAACCAATACTCTACAATACAGGGTACTGTATTGCCAGATGATTTTGCCCAGTGGTAGGCTAATGTAAGTGTTTGAGCACGTTTAAGATGGGTTAGTTAAGCTATGATGTTCCTGTGGTGTTAGGTGTATTAAATGCATTTTTGACTTAAAATATTTTCAATTTACAATAGGTTTATTGGGATGTAATCCCACTGTAAGATAAGGAGCATCTCTATATATACTGGAAAAAGTCCTCAGGATATGTCTTTAGGTTTCCAGAAATGAATATTCTTATTGAGGAATAAAATAACTGTAATATGGGGATGCATTTACTTGAATGGTATGTTTTACAGTCTATTATTTGTATGTCTATTACAATTTCAGTTCAGAAGCAGGTCAGTGATAAGTTAAAACAACTTTCTCTTTTCCAATTTGCCCTTTTTAAGAATATGTAATAAAGAAAATAGAAAAATCATTTGAGTTTAATGGCTAAGAGGAGGTAGACTTTCATGTTCCTTGAATATATACAAGGATTCTTTAATATCAGTTAATGTAAGAAAGGCCTACATGATGCAAAGTAAAAGACAATCTTTATAATAAATGTATATATATGCATATGTATGTGTATACAATGACACATGCATATATACATACACGCACATATATATATGCCTGTGTATGTGTGTGTATTCCTTGCAGAAGCAAGAAAATATTTATAGGGATGTGTATTTTCTTACATTATGAAAGTGTCTGATACAATGATCCAACTTGCTCCGTCTTTCTCTGATGAGAACACAGACTGTGAGAGATCAGGATAAGCTTCCTAAATAAATATATGTAGCTCATCAACAAAAGTACTGTAGTGCATGCTCAATCTATACAACAGTTTCTGGCATCACCAGTCTTGCACAGTAATGGAGGGTAAGTCCAGAGAGAAGTAGGCTTAAGGTTGACTTCTCAACAAAGCTTATGGAACCTTGTGCAACATTATAGCTATGAGAGCTATAGCAGTTGTTACTAGATTTCAGCAAAGCTAATGTTTTTAACATTTAGAACATTTCAATCACCATTATTCACTGATTCAATGAATGTGTTTTTAACTCTAGCTAAACTAGTAGATATTAATTAGTATATGTCTATTATGTGGTATAAACTCTTGGATGTCCAAAAGGCCTTAATTTACATCTCATCTTAATTGATTGCCAGCTCTGCTATCTTAACACATAATTTTGCCATGTTTTGCCTAAGTTCTCTCACTGTTAAATGTGTTTGGTTTATGTAATGCTACTAACATAAAGCCTAGCACATGGTAGGCTCTCTCTAAAAGTTAATTGGTATCTGCCTCTACCCTTTCCTTAAGTGACAGTAAAGATGTGAATTACTCTTCTTTAATCCTAAAAATTGCCATTTCAAATGGAAATTGAGCTTAGAATATTATTGATGATGATAATGTTATCTTTGGTTGTTAGAAATGTGGAGCATATAAACCTTAAAAAATGTATAGGCAATTCCAATTTTCTATTTTTAACGATTATACTAAAAATTACTCCCATTAGAAACCACCCTGTTAACCTCTGACCTATCTCATTCTTAGTATTATTTTGATTGGACCCCTTCATAATAGTTGTAATCTGATTCCTTATTGCTGTTTTATGGTAAATGACTTAAATAAAGCTTACTAAAACTTTTTCGGTCAAAGGGTGTTATGCCTCCATTCAGATATAATGGCAGAGAATGTATCTTCTAGGTCTCTTGCAGTTCTAACTAGGAAAATCCTTTAAAACTATTTAAATATGTCTGACATACCCTTTTATAAACATGTCTTAATGGAAAACTTAGTTCTGACAGTTTTGTTATTGAATACGTGTTAGTGAAAATTAAATAATGTATTAGGTACCTTCTGCATGCTTGAAAATCTGCTAAATTCTTAAACTTGAGTGTCTCTCGGTCTACAATTATTTTATTTTTAATTTCCAGAATGTTAACGTATTTACTACCTTAGCATAATTAAGGTAGAGAAGCAATGATTATAGAGTGTATACTGTGCCTAAAGATTTTCACTCCCTGAAAGAGAACATTGATAGAAAATTAGTGCAGCTGGGGAATTGCACACACACCAAGATCTATAATGTGAGCATTTAATTCTTTTCTTCTAAGGTATCCTAAAGGCACTATATTTTTACAGAGAGATTAACTTGTTTGAGGACAGGCGCTATTAATCTTTCCCATAACAGGCTGCTGAATCATTCTCATTCATTCTGTCAACGTCATTTTACAACTGAGTTTCAGACCATTTTTGCAAGAATAAGATGTATAAGCATTTGAAAATGCTAATATTCTCAGCTGAGTGTTCCTAATTATGTCTTTAGTTTATATCTGCTTAAGGCTTTTATGTTGCATTAATCCCCTCTTCAATTTCTTCCTTTTTTAGTATATCATACTTGGCTGGTGCAAGAATGATGGCATTCTTTGGCTGTTGCCTCTACTTACGTTGTATAATGGGATGTTTCAATGGGATATGTTGAAACTAGTGATGAAAAATATGGACATAATTATATCTCTTTAATCATTGTTTTAAATTACAAACAGTTACTTTAAGAGATAAAAAATTCCTTTGAAACACAAAGCAAATACTACTTCTGAATAAGAAAAGAGATACCATTATTTTACCAAGCTCTGTAGACAAAAGATAGTTCCTCATAAATATTCTTCATAAGGGTTCCCAAATGTATTTCTTATTTCTATATTTTTGGGTCTGCAGAATATTCTGTATTTTATGATTTTAATGAACAAAGTCATTTTCCATTTGAAATGTTAAATTCATAATTTCACAAATTGAGGAATAATTAATCACGTTGCAAATAAAATGAGAATGCACTACGGCTTTGTACTAAATTGTAAGTTTCTGTGACACCTTTACTTGTTTAAATTAATTTTATTTTAAATATATTTAGATTTACAGATAAATGAAGATAATATAAAGAATTCTAATATATCCATCACCCAAATTTTTCTATTAACATCTTACATTTCTATATTATATTTATCACAAATAATGAACCATTTTGACATACTGTTATTAGCTAACGTATGTACTTTATTCATTTGTCTCTAGTTTTGACCTAATGTCCTTTATCTGTTCCAGGATCCCGTTCAGGTTCTCATATCACATTGAGTTGTCATGTCTTCTTAGGCTCTTCTAGACCGCAGCTGTTTCTTGGACTTCCTTTGCTTTGATGACTTAAACGGTGCTAAGGAAAACTGATTAGATACTCTATAGGATGTCCTTCGACTGAGATTGTTCTAATGTTTTTCTCATGGATAAATAGGGCTTATTAGTGTTTGGGAAAAAATCCACAGTGGTACACTCCCATTACTCTCAACATGACTTACCTCTGTTGATGTGAATCTTAATCATCTGACTGGGTAGCGTTTGTCAAGTTTTTCCACTGGAAAATTACTCTTTTACCTTTTCTCCATACCACAGTCTTTGGAACAAAATATGTACATTCAGCAGATATTTATGGAGTGGGGAATTATGCTTTACTTGCTTGAGGGTGTAGTATCTACAAAAATTATTTATTTGTTTTGTTTAGAAATTTGTCTATTCTTTCACAATGTATTTGTTTTCTCAAGCATTTATTTATATCAATATAGACTTGTGAATATTTATTTTATAGTTTAAGTTATAAACCAATACTCATTATTATTATTATTAGTATTTGCTAAAATTATTCCAACTTTAACCAATGGGAGTTCTTTCAGTTGACTCACATGTCTCTTTGACATATCCCAATCTTTGTCTTTTTCCTGAGCATTTCCTCACTTTATAATAATATGAAATACTTCAGACTCTTACATATTCTCTATTCTAATCTTGTAATCAGCCATTTCTTCAAGGAGACCTGTTTTTTGTTATTTGAGAAGCAATGGGGTGTCATTGCTTCTAGGCCTCTGACAGAGAAAGAATGTCTATGAGTGTATTTAACTAGTGTATATATACATAGATACAAATATTATATATATATATATATATGTGTATACACACAAATATATATACTATATCTCCATATATCTATCTCCATATACATATACTCCAACAGTATTCCATTACCATGTATGTCATCCTAGCTTTCACTCCTTGTTTGTTTGTAACCTCCCATTCCAATAATGCATAACTTGACTTCCACCACTCTGTGTTCAAATTCGGTATACATGTATATTTCTTTTGGAATTTTTAACCATACCTCAATGGACAATGACTTCATAAATTATAACTCAGACCAAATTTTCCATGAGGAAAAACTTCTTCATTGTTACATTGTCAATGTATAATTTATTCCCTGGAACATTAAAGGTACTCAAAGAATAATTGAGAATGAATAAAGCAAGTCATGCTTATAATTTAAACTAGAATCACAGCTGTAAGAATGTAAAATTGGGGAATTTATAACTATTATGGAACAAATCAGAAGGTTTTAAATATATTCTACATAGCACTGATAAAATAAATGACATGGATGACTTTCAAAAGAAGTATTTTGGCATTAGAAGGATGATGATGCCACTAAGAAATTCCTTCATAATTTTATGGAGCATTTTATAATTAATATCACTATAATCATGTAATTAATAATATAACTGATAATCATGTTACTGTGATATTTTAGTTTATGTTTAGAGTTATAAGGTTGGCACAAAAAGCTGTATATTACCTTACAGGAATTTTCTCTGCTCTACAAGTTACATTATCCTGTATCACAACTTATTTCATTTGATCTGTGAGATGGGTAGAGAAAGCATAATATTCTCACTTTAAGGGTGAGAGTATTGATAAGCAGTGAGATAAGCTTGCTTCTGTAATTGAGAGACATTGCAAATTCTCAACTATGAAAGAATGCAAATAAAATTGAAAAAAATAAAAATTGATTTTACTAGATAGCTAATGAGTAAATTTAATGATCCTAAGTGTCTTTATAATGGATATTCATACATTTTTGCTACTAGCTTTTGTTCCATTAACTTTAAGTATGTTAATTTTAGATAATAATTTTGCTATTTCAATAAAATAATGACCTCATTGAACTTAATAAGTAAAACAGAATAAGAGATGTTTTGTAAGTTTCAAAGAATTTTCCAAAGGATTTGTTTGTTTTACTAGACACATATGATTGATTAGGCATTCTCTAATGGAAATGTTCTGATAAGAAAATGTAGTTAAATGTATTGAGATTTTCTTTTCAGATATTCACAAATGGAAATGCAGACATTACCTATGTAAAAAGTATTACTAGCTTCACTATTTCTAAATAACAACAAATTACATGCAAATATGATGTAAATTTAATAGATTTAAGTACTTTATTATTTAAGAATCTAGAGTCACAGATGTATATTTTAGTGAGTATATACGTATTGAAATTATGTCTAAAATTATTTTACTACAAATATTAGATCTTTTAAAACCACAGTACTCTGTACCAACTCAATATTCGTTAAGTGCTTACTATGCCAAGGTGGTTTCCTAAAGCAAGGAAGAGAGCAACTGAGGAACCATGTACCAAGTATTATAACATAAAGTGAGAGTTTGGTGATCATTATATTCTTCTTCTTAAGTATAATTGCTATGAATTTTTGTTTTAATTGTGACAGTAAGTGCAATGTACTCAAAGACTCAAGGGAACTGGACCCTAGTAACAAACCAACTTCCACTGCTTGCTAGCTCTGTGATCTTGAATAAAGTACTTCACATCTCTGAGCTTATATTCTTATTCAATAAAATATGATGGTACTATAGGACTTACAAGGTTTTAAAAAATTTAATGAGCATGTAAATAGATTTAAAAGTCTAAATCCATATTTGACGCGGGAGATATTCCATCAATGTATCAGTGTATCAAGTTGTTAGTTACTGTAGTTACTTGAGAGTCAATAGTTTATTTTTTTTCTATTTAATACTAGATAGATAGGTAGATAGGTATAACATACATTTTATAAAACTCAGACTAAATACCACATATGAATCTCTTTTCTATTTAAGAACAAACAACGCCTATATATGTGCATCTCATTCTATTTTATCTGTAGCTAAGATGTAATCACAATCCTGAAATTTGTGTTTCCGTTCCCTTACTTTCTATTGCTTTGTTCTCTCCAGTTTCTTTGTATTGTGGGGTGGAGGACATCCTATAATCTTCCAATTGTATCTCAGGTTTTAGTGGGACTGTGACCATTTCTCCTTATATAGATTATTTTTTACCCTCAGGTGAGAAAGAAGCATTATAGGGGGCTTTGGTGAAAGTAACACCTTTATCCACACCCCAAGGAAAGTGTCTGATAAAGTATTTCTACCGAAGAGTAGGTCTTGTTATGGAAGAAGCTCTGGGTATATTTCACAATGATTACTTTTTCCCTCTCCCTGTCAGAAACATTATGGAATCTTTCATGGCTCTTCATTGTAAGAACCTGCTGGGATTACTGAAGAAGAAAAAACATGACAGTGTAAGCATTCCTCTAAGACTGGGGTCTTTAGGCTTTTCTCTCAATTTACTCAGCCTCTAGCAATTTGTCAAAAGTACAGGAATATTCTTTCCAGTTTATGATGTCAGCAGCTTCCGGTTAGATAAGCAGGTCTTGGCTGTGACCTACTGGATTTGCTTTTTTCTTCAGTTTTTAGAATGGTCGCTTGTACCAAAGCCCAGTTTTCTGATTGTTCCACCACAAATCACTGCTGTTCAGGTTGTCAGCATTTTCTTGTGATAACAGGAGCGATGACTTCCATTTCCTTTATGTGGCAGAGCTGAAATGGGAAGTTAATGTCTACATCTTTGAAAAATTCTTTCATTGGGTACCCAGTTTTAGCTTAATATATGTTTTTATCTCATCTTTTGGAAGATATAATTATATTTTCTTTTTCTATTATTGCCATTAGAATAATTGCAGTCCCTTTTTGGTTATCTGTCCTTTCTTCCTAGCAGTTTATATGATCTCATTTTGTCTTGGACATTTCTCAGTTTCAGCACAACGTGTCTAGACATGGATTTGTTTTTCTGCTTTGGACACCCTGGGCTTCCTAAAACCTGTATATTTATGATTGTCCATATATTTAGAAGTGTCAGAATCATTATTTCTTCAAATATTGCCTTGTTGATTTTCTCTTCTTCTGGGAATGTGATTAGATATGTATTACCCGTTTTTTTAATCCTTCATATTTCTTGTTTTTCACACTTTTAAGTTGTTATATTTCTGCACTAAAATTTTCTTTATTTTATTTTCCAGTTCACAAATTCTCTGCTTAGTTGAATCTAAATCTGAATTTAAAACAATATATTGAGTTTTGATTTCAACAATTATATCATTTATTTTTATAACTCTTATTTTTTGCATATTTGTCTGTTTTTTCTTGTCCATCCAGACTTCATTATAATTAGGTCTTTTATTTCTCTAAAAACACATTACCTAGTTTTGATATTCTGAATCTTACCATTCTTATATTTGCAGTCTTTGGTGACATAAATCTTCCTTTATTTTTCATTTGTCTCTACTAATTCTCATTATGGTAAAATATCTTCTTATATCTTTTGTGACATTTTATTTAAAATAATTATTTTAATCTCTATGTGTTTTGGAGGCCCAAACTGTGGAAACTTTCCTTTGCTTGAAAACTACTTTTGCTCCTAAAGATAGCTGGAAAATGCTACTTATCACGGTTATTTTATCAGCTCTCAAGAGACCAGCCTTAGGGTAGGAACTCTAGACCCTTCTGATTTGCTGTTAAGTCCATCATCAATATACAGAACAGGGGTGATGCTATTTGCATATTTCTACAGAGTAAACCTTCCTTTCTTGGCTACCTCTTGGTTTCCAGCTCTGACTAAAATAATCTTTTACTGGTTGGGGATGGATCTATCCACAAGCATGTGTCATCCTGTGTTCTAATTATTCCACAGTAGGAGAAATAGTAAAACCTTAGTCTACAATATTGATGGAAGCAGAAGTTGTAATTTCCTAACACTTGGTAGAAATTAGTTTGAACTATGATTTAGACTTATATCTGCATTGTAGTCTTTCTATTGGAATATAAACCCTTCTCAAACAGGAGACAATTTATATATCTATTTACATACCTATTCCTTACTAGTTCCATATATAGTAGAATCACATAACTTGGTGACAATTATTCTCAGGTGGTAATTATTCTTATTGTTTCTGGCTATGCCATAAGTGATGGATTCAGAGACTTCCTCTGCCAGCCCTTAAAGATTTTCTTTGACAGTAAAGGCACTGTATAATTACCTCTCAGATTTCTCACTCTATAGTTCTTTCAGTATCTAGGTATTAACATGATGAAATCGTTGATCACTATACACCCATCTCAAGGATATTTTGTTCTGTAAGATAAAGATCACTATGCAAAACTAGGTAAAGAGATAATAAAAGGTAACGGAAAAGTAGACCATGTAATGTGCTCACCAGACAAAAAATATAGGATAAAGAGAATTTCAGAATTTTCCAGATTATATTACTCTAATAGGTTGTGAATTTTGGAGATTTACCTTAACATCCTTTTAGTTTTCAAATAAAATTTAATTTTAAAAGGTATTTTCATGACAGTATGCATTAAGTATAATCATATACAGGTTTTGTGCAATTAAATATTGATTTTCTAAAAAAATATATTTTACTCAAATTTATTATTCAGAAAACTAATGCGTTCAGTATTTGAAGATATAGTAGAAAATCCAACAAGTTATATATAATAAGTGGTCTTTTCTAACTTGTGCCTTATTTGTATTCCTTGCTTGGTATCTACTAGAAAGATCTCGTACCTCTCCTACAGCATAAACATCTAGTTTTAACATGGATTAATGTTTCTAATTTACAATTCATTAGGTACTCTAATTTCAGGAATGGTTATTTATACATGAAGTACTATTATAGGCAACACATGCAAGGGCAAGCTGCATGAAAGCTAGTTTTGTAGGTAAAATAGAAGTTTTTTTTTGCCCCTGAGAACTGGACAAACCTGTTGAAGAGAGTTTAAGAAAAAAAAAGAGCTTGATTTTTTAGAAATTTTATTGGTCTAATAAAGCAAAACCCCTAAGGGAATAAATTATTTCTATTCTCTTTTTCTCTTTCTCGTCCCCCTTTTTGGATGTCTTCCCAGTGCCATTTTGCAAACAGAGTAGACACTAAATAAATATTTGTTCGTATAGTTAAATTAAAATGTGGGTATTTTAAGACTGAGATGGATTGTAGCTACTGTTACCTTCTCTAGAGAGGTTGAATAACTCACACTAGTTGAAAAATAAACTCCCTTTTAATTAGTAACACTAGTAGAAGATCAAAAATTCTATTGCAGGTGTGTGTGTGTGTGTGTGTGTGTGTGTGTGTGT
>NW_016813548.1:413938-452239 GCF_001698545.2 Rhinopithecus bieti | reverse complement strand
CAGGAGACAATTTATATATCTATTTACATACCTATTCCTTACTAGTTCCATATATAGTAGAATCACATAACTTGGTGACAATTATTCTCAGGTGGTAATTATTCTTATTGTTTCTGGCTATGCCATAAGTGATGGATTCAGAGACTTCCTCTGCCAGCCCTTAAAGATTTTCTTTGACAGTAAAGGCACTGTATAATTACCTCTCAGATTTCTCACTCTATAGTTCTTTCAGTATCTAGGTATTAACATGATGAAATCGTTGATCACTATACACCCATCTCAAGGATATTTTTGTTCTGTAAGATAAAGATCACTATGCAAAACTAGGTAAAGAGATAATAAAAAGGTAACGGAAAAGTAGACCATGTAATGTGCTCACCAGACAAAAAATATAGGATAAAGAGAATTTCAGAATTTTTCCAGATTATATTACTCTAATAGGTTGTGAATTTTTGGAGATTTACCTTAACATCCTTTTAGTTTTTCAAATAAAATTTAATTTTTAAAAGGTATTTTCATGACAGTATGCATTAAGTATAATCATATACAGGTTTTGTGCAATTAAATATTGATTTTCTAAAAAAATATATTTTACTCAAATTTATTATTCAGAAAAACTAATGCGTTCAGTATTTGAAGATATAGTAGAAAATCCAACAAGTTATATATAATAAGTGGTCTTTTCTAACTTGTGCCTTATTTGTATTCCTTGCTTGGTATCTACTAGAAAGATCTCGTACCTCTCCTACAGCATAAACATCTAGTTTTAACATGGATTAATGTTTCTAATTTACAATTCATTAGGTACTCTAATTTCAGGAATGGTTATTTATACATGAAGTACTATTATAGGCAACACATGCAAGGGCAAGCTGCATGAAAGCTAGTTTTGTAGGTAAAATAGAAGTTTTTTTTTGCCCCTGAGAACTGGACAAACCTGTTGAAGAGAGTTTAAGAAAAAAAAAGAGCTTGATTTTTTAGAAATTTTATTGGTCTAATAAAGCAAAACCCCTAAGGGAATAAATTATTTCTATTCTCTTTTCTCTTTCTCGTCCCCTTTTGGATGTCTTCCCAGTGCCATTTTGCAAACAGAGTAGACACTAAATAAATATTTGTTCGTATAGTTAAATTAAAATGTGGGTATTTTAAGACTGAGATGGATTGTAGCTACTGTTACCTTCTCTAGAGAGGTTGAATAACTCACACTAGTTGAAAATAAACTCCCTTTTAATTAGTAACACTAGTAGAAGATCAAAAATTCTATTGCAGGTGTGTGTGTGTGTGTGTGTGTGTGTGTGTGTGTGTGTTGGATGCAGCAGAATATGTATGTCCTTACATTGCCAAATAATATTCATAAGGCTTTTATTACACACATACGCACATACCCACAGACCCACATGCCGTTATAGCCTAAGTGTGCAGTTTGGTTGAAAGATCTAAATCACTCTTTATTCTAATATAATGAGAATATTAATTCAAAATTTGAGGAAATGTCACAGGGAGATGCTTAAATAATAGAGGACCAAGATAATATTATGTAGGAAATGGACAGAGAAGGTTTATGGGAAATTGAAGATTATGCAGATAGTTGAAAAATAAATAATGTTTATGGGAGGGTGAACAAAAAAGGCTTTAGAACAAAAAATGTCTGATGTTTATTTTCAGAAGTTCTCTAACACACAATTTCACTATTCACCCAAACTTGCAAACACACGGATATCTTAAGTGAATGATTTTGGGGAAAAAAAAATCACTGAGTTCAACATCTAGATAATTGTGGAGTAAAAAAGATGAGTATAGCCTTAGAATATGGAGGGGAAAGGATGCTAAGGACCCAGCAAATGCAAACAGCTATAATTGGAAGGGATCTAACATTACTAAATGCGAGAAGTTTATTGGAGTTTGAGGAGTTTATTTATGCTCTATAGCGTGCAAGATTGCGTATATTGAATTAAATCTCAAAGATCAGTCTGAGTCCCAAAGTAAGGTGAGTTAAAATGCTAACTTAATTAAATGTATATTTACACATTCTTGACAATGTGGAGGATTCAAGAGAGAAGACTCCTGCTTTTTGGAAGCTTACAGATTTATATAAGAGGGGCACACAAAATCCACAGTTGTTCTGAAGATCAAATAAACAAAACCTGGATTTAGTCCCTAAAATTTGAAAGCATTATAAGGAAATTTCGCTACATAGATACTCTCTGACTTATAATGAGGGGATGTTTCAATAAACCCATCATAAGTTGAAAATATAATAAGTGAAAATGCATTTAATACCAAATAAACTCATTGCAAAGTTAAAAAAGAAAAAACAAAAAACTGTAACGCGAGCAACAGTAAGTCCAGATGTTCCTCAACTTAGATGAAGTTACTTTCCAATGAACTCATTGTGAAGTCAAAAATTTATAAATTGAACAATCATAAGTTGGGGACCATCTATATGAGTAACTGAGTGGCTGAAAGGGAAGTACACTGATGAATTAGTCGTACAGTCTGGTGGGGAACCAGCTTATGTGGCAGAATTCTCTATTTATCAGTATTCTCCTGTAAACTTCTATCCTTTTTTTTTCTTTTCTTTCCTAAAGATAATGCTTTTATCAGACCAGAATCTAATATTCCCTTTTAAATAAGACCACCTTAAGAACTTCTTTTACATCAAAGGTGAAATTGAGACTTAAAATACCTATCATTTAAGTTTTTGTTGAATTTTGGAAAGGATATTCTGCATCCAAATGAAAAACTTCCTGCCAGAATATAAGTAATTCTCAAATTAATTTGAAAATATTTTCAGAGCCAATAAATAAGCATGTTAATTCACAGGTTTCTAGGAACACAGGGGGATAATACCTTAGTATCAAAATATTGCATCAGCATTGGTAAAATGTAGATAAAGTGGTGCTAAAAGGGATATTTTTTACCATTAAGTGCTCATAATAAAAGGAGAACAGGATCTAAAATCAATAATCTTAGCATCCACCTAAAGAATGTAGAAGAAACACAAGTCAAGCAAAGTATGTAGAGCTGAAGAAATAATGAAGATAAGAGTGAAAAATCAATGTAAATAAAAAATAGAAAAATATTCACAAATTGAAATCAAAAGTTGATTCTTTAGAAAGATCACAAAAGCAACAAACGTTTATCTAATCTGACATTAAGAAAAACAACATAATATGGCAACATATTACCAAAATTAAAAATCAGAGAAGGGACATCGCTAAAGTCTCTAAATAAATTACAATAATTAGAAGAAAATATTATGAACACCTTTATGTCAAAAATCAAAGAAATGAAATATGAAATTTATAAATAAGAAATCTCAAGAATAAATGAAACCTGGATATACCAACAAATAAAAAGACTGAATTAGTCATTAAAAAAAAAAATATTTCCATGAAGAAAAGCCCCGGCTCAAATACCTTTACTGGAGAATCTATCAAACATGTGAAAAGAAGAAATAAAGAAGAACATTGTAATCATGTTACAACATAAAGCAAATAAACAGTACACACACTATTCGTTTGCTTAGTTTTCAGCCTCAATTTTATTAGAAATGTAAATTGAACAAGACAACAGTTTGCTTATCATATTAAAACATTTAAAAAATTAATGAGGCTCTGTATCCGAAAATATGATTCAGTAAGTACTGCAAAGGCTGTAGATCATGACCTAAACAACTTTTATTGTATATCTAAATCTCAGGAAATGCAAAAAAATCTAAAAAGCCCTTTCACCTCTTCAAAGCCATAAAAATGTGAAAAAATTTATTGCATAGACCTCTAGCTACTAAAATACATTGACATTGACGTAGTAGCTAAAGAAAATAAATTTTAAAAGTAAGAAACATATAAAACTGCCTCAAAATTTCTATTATTTAGAAATTAAAACATACTTCTAAATAATGGGTCAAGAAGAAATTATAATGGAAATTAAATTTTAGATTGATTGACATCAAAACATACTGCCCATGCCAAATCTTATAAAATGGGAATTAATGCTGAATATTTATAGTTCAGTGCTTTATATTATAAAAATATTTGATATTAATTTATGAATGTGTTCAGATTAAGATGCTTTTAAAAACATGATACCCATTTTAAAAAATGAGTTCTATTCTAACCCAAAGAAGATAGGTATAAAGCGTTATAAATAAGATAAAGCAGGACTTAATGAAAGGAGAAATAATGTCAGGCCCACGGCTGGCTCACGCCTGTAATCCAGCCATATCTTGGAGAGGCAAGGCTGGTCGGAATTACCTGGAGGATGAGGATTCAGGACCAGCCTGGCCAAACCATCTCTACAAAAAAAAAAAAAAAAAAAAAAAAAAAATTAGCCAGGCATGGTGGCATATGCCTGTAATCTCAGCTACTCAGGAGGATGAGGCAGGAGAATTACTTGAGTCTGGGAGACGGAGGTTGCAGGGAGCCAAGATTGTGCCAACAGAGCAAGACTCTGTCTCCAAAAAAAAAAAAAAAAAAAAAAAAAAAAAAAAAAGAGAGAGAGACAGAGAGAAAATAAAGTTAATACGCAGAAGTGCACAAAGAGAAAAACTTTTGAGATTGAAGAAGAAAGTAAGAAAGCATGAATATATTAGAAATTTGAAAGGAGAAATAAATCTAAATCTAAATTTAGTTTACACTAAAAATTGTGTGAAAGTACTATCACAATTTGATTGAAATAAACTAAAAATCTTACACAAAATAATAGTTGGGCTAGGTTTGAAATTGCATGTGTTTGAATCCCCAACATACATTCTTCATCACATATTGTAGTTTTATATCTTTATATTTTAATACATTTTCTTCCAGATCTTTACATCCATCTACATCTATGTATTGGCTATATCTAGAAGATAGTACACAAATATCTTACCAGTCTGTGGTCTATGTGTAGTTGCATGTACATGCCTATAGTTATACGTAATATAAACACGAATAAGTCCCACGTAAAACTGTGCTCTGGTATTTCAGAGCAGAGAATAATCACCCATGAATTTAAGATGGGAGTAAATATTAGGTGAGAATTAGAAAAGAAAATGAAAAAGCATTTATCCTTAGGGGAAAAATATTTATGAAAAAGTACATCTCAAATTGATAGAAAGAGCGTGGGCAAGATAATAGTAAATTCTGTGTTAATATGAGCCAGTAGCATTTGTTTCCTTAAGAAGACTAGCTATTTGGATGTATATTTGGTGATATTAAAAAAATACCTCCTAGTATATTTCAGAACACTGGATAATGTGCAGTAACAACCAAAGTAATACGTGTTATTTCGAATGCCTGATTGGGTATTGGGAAACCATTATTCATGAATTTCTCACCTATTTACACATCTTGGCATTAACAGCACATATACTCCAGAATTATATTTTCAATAATATATGCTAAGGCATCCTTGGAAGAGGAGAGACAGAGTTTTTCTCTGGAGCAGATTTATTTACATTCTCTGACAGAAAACAGGGAGATATCCCTCTCCCTGGAGGACATTAGAGTGTAGTAAAGATTTCTTTTCCTGGAGATACATGACACATTTAAACATAATAAAGATAATGTCTCCCTGCAGAGAGGAGAAAGGACAGGCTTACCATCGTCTCCCATAGAACAGGGTTTCCTAATCTCGGGTTTCCTCCCCTGCAATGCATACCCATAGCATATGCAGGCAACACCCAAGTCTCACCACATCACACTGTGGGAATTAGGGCTCAGGGAAATGACACCAATAACTACCATTTCTTTACCTAATAAACTGTCTACATTTATTTGTATTTATTGTCTCCTTGCCAGCTGAATCTATAGAAGTGTGGTAAGCCAACCGAGTAGTTGCCACCATGCTACTACTTAGAAATGGCTCAACTGATTGACATTAGGGTAATTTTTCCAAATTCTGGAATAGTTGGAAAATAAATTAGTTGATGTGAAAGTCAGGAGAAAACACAGATAAACATCTACCAGATATAATTTGCCAACAAAAATACACTGTATATTTATGATATTTTTATATGCAATTAACTTTCATTTTCAAATTAGTTCTTCATAAAAAATGGATGTACTAACAATCACCGGATCTTATCCCTCAACCTATAGAGGGTACAGGGATTTTAAAATTATTAAAATACATCAGAGATTTATGTTACACATGAAGCTTATGGCTTAATTTTCCTACAGGATATTGGATAGATTTAAAATTATAAGGCAAAATCTTACAAAGACACAGAAAATATGGTGGATTATTCTGGATTTATGGTTATAAACAGGCATATCTCATTTTGCTGCACTTCACTTTATTATGCTTCACAGATACTGCATTTTTTTTACAAACTGAAGATTTGTGACAATGCTGTGTCAAGCAAGCCTACTGGTGCCGTTTTCCCAGAGTATGTGTTCATTTTGTGTTGCTGTGTCATGTGTTAGTAAGTCTCACAATATTTAAAACTTTTTCATTATTATTATATTTGTTATGGTGATCTGTGTTCACTGGTCTTTGTCTTTGATGTTACTATTATAATTGTTTTGGAGTACCATGAATCATGCCCATGTAAGATGGTGAACTTAATCAATAAATGTGTGTGTTCTGACTGTTCCATCTACCAGCTGTTTCTGATCTCTCTCCCTCTTTTAGAGTTTCCCTATCCCCTGAGACAAAACTGTTAAAATTAGACCAATTAATAATACTAATTTTAGTAGCCTCTAGGTGTTCAAGTGTAAAGAAAAAGAGTCACATGTATCTCACTTTAAGTCAAAAGTTGGAAATAATTAGTGAGAAAGATATGTTAAAAGCTGAAACAGGCCAAAAGCTAGACCACTTGCATCAGTTAGCCAAGCTGTAAGTGCAAAGAAAGTTATCCAAGGAAATTAAAAGTGCTACTCCAGTGAACACACGGATGATAAGAAAGTGAAAATATGAAAAAGAAAGTGGCTGATATGGAGAAACTTTGAGTGGTGTAGATAGAAGATCCAACCAGCAACATTTCCTTTTGCCAAAGTCTAATCCAGTGCAAGGCCCTAACTCTCTTCAATTCTATAAAGGCTGAGAGAAGTGAAGAAGCTGCACATATATCCCACTGCATATATATTTCAATGCATATACAGGCATTACTATTCACAATAGCCAGGATATGGAATCCACCTAAATGCCCATCTACAGATTCCATGGATGTGCATTCCATATCTGCACACCCATGTTTATTGTATTACTATTCCATAGCCAAGATAGGGAATCCATTTAAATGCCCGGATCTGTAGATGGGCATTTATGTGGAGTCCATATCTTGGCTATTATGAATAGTAATACAATACACATGGGTATGCAGATGTCTCTTTGACATAGTGATTTCGTTTTATTTGGATATGTATCCAGAAGTGAGATTGCTGGATCATATGGTAGTTCTATTTTCATTCTTTTGCGGAAGCTCCATACTGTATTCCATAATGCATGTACTAATTTACATTCCCATCAGTAGTATATGAATTCCCTTTTCTCTACATCCTCAACAACATTTGTTATTGTTTGTCTTTTAGATAATAGCCATTTTAACTGAGGTAAGGTGATACCTCATTGTGATTTTTTGCATTTCTCTGATGATTAGTGATGCTGAACTTTTTTCACATATCTTTTGTCCATTTGTATGTCTTCTTTTGATAAATGTTTATTCAGGTCTTTTGCCCATTTTAAATTGGATTTATTTTCCTTCTACTGAGTTGTTTGAGCTCCTTATGTATTATGGATATTAATTCCTCATCTGATGTATAGTTTTCAAGTAATTTCTCCCTTTCTGCTGGTTGTCTCTTCACTTTATTAATTGTTTCCTTCCTTTGTTGTGCAGAAGCTTTTTAGTTTGATATAATCCCATTTGCCTGTTTTGCTTTGGTTTCCTGTATTTTGAGGTCTTATTCAAAAGTCTTTGCCCAATCCAATTTTATGAAGCATTTTCCCTATGTTTTCTTCTAGTAGTTTCATAGTTTCAGCTATTACATTTCTGTTTTTAATTTAAGTCCAGTGTTGAGACCTACTATATTTATTTCAAAATATTACTGCTTATTGACAATGCACCTAGTCAACCAAGTGCTCTGATGGAAATGAGTGAGAAAATTAAAGCTGTTTTTTCATGCCTGCTAACACAACATCCATTCTGTAGCCCATTGCTTAAGGAGTAAATTTGAATGCCAAATATTATTTATTTAAGAAATACATTTCCTAATTCTATAGCTGCTATAGCTAGTGATTGTTCTGGATGAACTTGGGCTAAGAAAATTGAAAATATTTTGTAAAGGATTTACTATTCTAGATATCTTTAAGAACATTTGTGTAGGGAGATGTTGAAATAACAACACCAAAAGGATTTAGAAGGCAGTTTATTCCAAACCTCACGGATGACTTTGAGTGATTCAAAACATCAGTGGAGGAAGTCACTGCAGATATGGTGGAAATAGCAGGAGAGTTAGAAGTATTATAGAGTCTGAAGGGGTGACTGAATTGCTGCAATCTGTATCTAACTCTACTATCTGTACTCATGATGAAACTTGAGTGGAAGAGGATTTGCTTTTACAGATGAGCAAAGAAAGCAGTTTCTTGAGATAGACTCTATGTCTGGTAAAGATACTGTGAACATTGTTTAGATGACAATGAAGTATTTAAAATATTATATACGTTTAGTTGATAAAGCAGGAGGAGGATTTGAGAAGACTGACTCGAATTTCAAAAGAAGAGCTGTGGGAAAAAATGCTATCAAACAACATCACATGATATAAGGAAATCACTCTTGTAAAGAAAAGCCAATCAATCTGCAAACTTTATTATTCTAAGAAATTGCCACAGCCACTCCAACCTTTAGCAAACACTACCCTGATCAGCCAGTGTAAATCAATGTTGAAGCAAGACCTCTGTCAATAAAAACCTTATGACTTGTTGAAGACTCAGATGATCTTTTGCATGTTTTAATAATACAATATTTTAAAATGAAGTATGTATATTTTTAAGATAGAATGCTATTGCATACTTAATAAACTGCAGTATAGTACAAAAAATGGCTTTTATATGCACTGGGAAATCAGAAAGTTTGTGTAACTTGCTTTATTACATCTGCCTTATTGCAGTGGTCTGGAACCAAACTTGCAATATCTCTGACGTATGTGTGCATTTAATTGTTTTATGTCTTGTGATATTTTAAAAATACCTAATTAAAATTATGTTGCTAGTGACTCATTATTTTATTATTTTGTGAATGAGACTGAAATCTTTAAAATTTATTGTTTTGTAAATGTCATAATTTTGGATTTCCATATACTTTTACTCAGACCAAAATTTAGAAGTCTATAATGATGTGAATATGGTAAGCATTGCTCTCTTGTTTGGCTAAATAATTACATATCACACATTTTTGAGGAATTCAAATATTTGTCCTTCAGTTCTGACTTCTTAAAGATTGTCAAAAGCTTTCTTTTTGGGTAGAGGAGAGAATTAAGAAGTAAGACTTTAGAAGGGCACACCTGAAAAAGTGTTATAACAAAATATTTTTGTCTTTGATAAAATTATAAATATAAATAACAATGCATGTGGAGTATATATATGCATTACAACAATGTATGTGAATATTTTACATATGTATATCTGATGTAATCCATTTTATCAGAAATCATATACTAAGTTGCAATTGCATCACTGTGTCACCAGTGGAAGAAAATTGATTGTGAAGTGTATTAAGTATGATGTAAAACAGAAAATAAATCTCTTTTTTATATCTCTGTTTACAGAAAATATTTTATGAAATAGTAAATAGTGGTATGAGTTAGAAATTCTAAATGATAATTATAAATATGCATTTGCAATCAGGAAAATCTATACACATATTAAAAATTGACCTTATGTCACTTTGCATTTATCAAAAGGAAGACTGCATGTTATTTACCACCAACTAATAAATTAACTCATCAAGAGTAGGTGCTGAAGTTAACTTATATTCCTTTTAATGGGAACACATTCTTCTTCATAAATACTATGATAATATATTTAAAATATCCCAAATCTGACTCTTTTATGTTGTGAATGGGTTCCAAAGTTATATTATTGTGTTACTAAGGGTAATACGTTTTAGGTGTAAATGGTATTATTGTTTTATGCAGATGTTCACTCTTCAAACCATACAATAAATAAATGTGTACAATAATATGTGCAATTGGTTTTGTGCTTCACAAAACTTCCTGTCAGTAAAGCCCTCCTTTCCTATTGGTAAAAAATTTGGTCCACCAGACCTTTCTCGAAGTTTATTGGCCTGAGCAGGAAATAGTTTGACAAGCCAGTCTAGGGACAAATGCAGAGCTCTGCTTGGCACACAATAAGTCCTCAACAATTATTTGTTGAATCGGTGAATAATTATGTGTTAATTATGCTTTGTGGCACAACTCAGAAGCTCTAGGCATTGTTTATTTAGTTGTTTCTAAGGATAATAATTAGTTCCTTACTATTAATTTACCAATTTTGAGTCCAGTGTAATCCTAACTACAGCTAATCTTTCAGTAAGTGACAAAATGATGTCACAATATATAAAAACTCCACTGAAACTGAAAGCATGTCAGCATTGACAAGTTGCAAGAGGAAGCTGTTATCAATGAATATTTTTGCCTGTGGCTTGGCTTATCTGACTCACTGAATTGAGTAGTCTTTGGAGGATGTGAATAGCTGTGATGAATATTTCGTGCATTATAGACACATTTGGGGAGGGAGTTGGGGTTCTTGATTGATGAACATGAAATGGCATTTGATGTTCTTAATAATCTGGTTTCTGCCTACATGCGTCTGTTCTATTTATATTACTATGATACCATATTTGTGCATTCACTCAAACAAATCTTATATGTCATCTATCTGTACTTTGAACATGCCTTTTTTTTCTCATCTTCATGAATACTTACTTATAACAAAATCCAGTTCCTGTGTCTGCTTCAGCTATAAAGCCTTCACTGATCCTATTTTCCAAAAGAAGTAACCCTTTTATTGTCTCTGTGGAATTTTATGTTTAATATATATTCTTATTATATTCATCAAACTATATGATTTGCATTTGCTTTGATGCTATTTTTTTCCCTCAGACTGAGAGCGTATTGGCTTTTTTATATGATTGAAGTATAAGAAACGGCCTTTTTAATCTAAATTAATTTCATATGGTTTAATCTATTAGTCCCATTATTAGAAAGCCAATTATTCTAAATATATAAGTAATATTGAATATAACATAATTAGTAATGATATTACTACTATCATCATCTCCAGCACTTAACGGTCTCGCTGGCAGATAGTAAGTGCTTAATAAATGTTTCTATTTGAGTGAAAGGTGGTCAGATAAATTTCAAATGCTAAAACACTTAATGATTTTGTTCCTGATTTAGGAATCTGAAAGAGGGTTTGAATTCCAATTACAGAAAGGATGTTAATGATGCTGGTATTAGACACTTCTTTGCATTACTGCAGGTAGGTCAGAAAAGCGTGAAATAAGGTGCCAACGATTGTCTTCTTAGATCTCTGAGGATTGTGATGTGTTGTCTGTTGAAGGATTGTTAGGATCAGCTGTCACTATCATACAAAATGCCAGTCTATATCTCTTGGGTGGTTAGGCATTGTAGTCTGCAGATGACCTGGGCTGTACGGGTGATTTTTTTTTTATTGTGGTAAATATTGGTTAATAGAAAAGAATAGCAAGCAAACAGTGAATTATTTTTAGTAACAGTTTAAAGTAATGCTTTTCTCTTGTAACTTCTCCTCTTTCTATACACCTTCCACTAGACTGTTCACAACAGGATAACAATTTTATTTTACTTTTCATATTAAATATCTGTCAGCATCATATATACCCTATGGAAAATAACATTCCTTAATTTGTTTAAAAGAACTATTGAAAAATTTACAACATCCTAAAATGCTAACATGAAATTTTAACTTAAGAACATGTCAGATTTTTTATAGTATAAATGTCATTTACAGAACAAATTTTTGGTACTTCTTCCTCAATATGGCTTACTTTTACCTTTTGACACAAGAAGACAGTTAATTTACCATGTTCTATGCAATCAATCGCCTGTGACAATCCTGGCACTGAAAGCTTTAGACAACATGAGAGAAACAAAACAAAACAAAGCAACAAAAAATAATTTGTATTTGTACCCTCCAGCTGCTTCTATTATAAGAAGAGTCAATGTTGTTGATATAGAAGATACCAAAAAGTAACCAGCTGCTTTTCACTTTCTATGAGTTGTCACTTTAAAACAAACCAAAACAAAACAAAACAAAACAAAACAAACAAAAAAAACTCTTAAGTTGCTAGGTACTTAATTTCTCATTCATTCACATTTTTTCAAACATCATTTATTGATGGCTTGCTTACACCTATAATGAACGAATAGAGGCCAAATTGACTCTGCCTCTTGAAACTGGAAACAGTGTATGAAAACCTGGTTTTTAATACACTTGACATCATGCATTAGTGGACAATGAGCCCTGAGAGATGGGAAACAAGTGAGTTCTACAGCTACCGCAGTTGAATACCTTGAGAGTTTCCAGCCCCGTGGCAGGTGCAAGCAAGCCTGGAAGTTCTTAAGCCTTGAGAACTCTGAGTTCAGAAGACATAGTTGGGAGTCTGAGAAGAGCAAGTGGCTAATATTCACATATCAGAGTACTGGTGAGGTAAGAGTTGCACAGGGAACTTGGGAGGCCTATCGAGTATTCCATGAATATTCTGCAGAGTAGTGATCAACATATACTTGTGACTTATATAAGGAAAGTACCTGAGGCTGTGAAATAGATCACCTCAAAAGAAGTAAGAAAAGAGTACCTGGAGCTCACACAGGGCAGAAAATAGTGTCTGTGCCTATCTCCACCAGCTAGACAGGAGAAGCTCATGGTTGACAGAGCACTGGGCAGATTATGCAGAAGTATCTTGCATTTAAGTGATAAGAAATAATTAGGCCTTGCCTTAAATATTGCTTCTGTCTTGCCTAATATATCTCAACAGCAAGATTAGAAAAAAACAAATGGCTTTCAGTAATTTAACTGTATTTCCCTAACAGCACAAGAATATTTACAGGAATAAAAGAAAATTCCACGTAGAGATTGGGAAGGGTAGTGAGAAGGAAGGGATAGGGAGAGATGGGTTAAAGCTTGAAAAATTACATCTAGATAAGAGGAATAAGGTCAAGTGTTCTGCACCAGAGTAAGATGACTATAGTTAATAATAGTATATAGTTTCAAATAGCTATTTGAGTATTTGTTTGAGTTGGAAACATTCAATGTTCTCCTATATATATGAAACATTAAGTGTTCTCAAAGGACCCATAAAATAGAACAAAGTGATATAAAACAGATGATCAATTAAACAAAAATAAAATTACATGAAACAGGAGAACATTGAACATTTAATATATTCAGAACATGTTTCAATGTTTCCTGTATATATGAAACAGGAGAACATCGACTGTTTCCAACTCAAATGAATAATCAATGTTTGTGATGATGAATATGCTAATTATCCTGATCTGATCACTATACATTTTAGGTATCAAAACAACACTATGTACTCCATGAACATGTACAACTAGTATTTGTCAATTAAAATAAATTTTAAAAAGAAAATGTCAGGAACCTAAAAGGTGAAATTTATAATGTCCAATCAAACATTACCAGGAATGCAAACAAGCAGGACTATATGATTTAGGAGAAAAAGTAACTAACTTCAAAGGACCCATAACTTTCATGAAAGAGATGTTAGAATCAGGATATTAAAGGATATCAAAATTGTTACTGTAACTGTATTCCAGATGTTCAAGAAGTTAAGTAGAGACATGGAAGGTATAAAAATAACGGAAAACATCTAGAGATGAAAATTGAAATATGTGAGATGAGAAACAGATCAAACAGGATTAATGGGAGATTAGACATTTTAGATGAGTGAATTTGAAAGCAGCAACTGATGACATACTGAAACACTGAAAGAAAAAACAGAACTTTAAAAAATGAAACAAGGCCGGGCGCGGTGGCTCAAGCCTGTAATCCCAGCGCTTTGGGAGGCCGAGACGGGCGGATCACGAGGTCAGGAGATCGAGACCATCCTGGCTAATACGGTGAAACCCCGTCTCTACTAAAAAATACAAAAAACTAGCCGGGCGACGAGGTGGGCCCCTGTAGTCCCAGCTACTCGGGAGGCTGAGGCAGGAGAATGGCGTAAACCCGGGAGGCGGAGCTTGCAGTGAGCTGAGATCGGGCCACTGCACTCCAGCCTGGGCCGCAGAGCAAGATTCCGTCTCAAAAAAAAAAAAAAAAAAAATGAAACAAGCATCAATTATATGAAAATCGTGTACCATTTCCTCTGAGTAAAACGAAATTAAATTAAAACTATCAGAAAAAGTTAAACAAAAGTGTATAAATTTGGGTAAAAATATATACATCCAAATAACTTATTGGTCTAAAAGTATTGTAATATAAACTGTGAAAATAGTTAGAAATAAAAAAATCAGACACAGATAAGATGGTATCTGTAGTAAGAGTACAGTTTTAAATATTTATATTAGAAAATAAAGTGAACAAACATTTATTTTAGCAATATACTTAAGAAGTTAAATAAAAAATAACTCAAATAAATTGAAGAAAATAAAAAATATAGAATTAAGAGCAGAAATAAAAATAGGACAAAGTTATATAAAACAGATGATCAATTAAACAAAATAAAATTATTTGAATAATATAATTTATGTATTTATTATTTATTAATTCAACAAACATTTATTGAATATCTTTCAATATAAATCATGGGCCTGAGAAGACACAGAGGGCAAACTCAAATTGGGGTGGAAGAGAGTTTTGTGAAAACAAAATTTGCAAAAGGTGTTGGCAGAATTTAGAAAACAAATCAAATCAAACCAGTAAGAAATAGCATAAGACCCTCAGCCTAGTAATAGAGAGAACCAAAGTATTAAGAGAGACTGGTGATGTCATACCAGCGTGGAAAGCTCCTGTGACTTGAACTGAGGCTTTTAGTGGAGCGATGCAGTCAACTAATCCTGGGGACTTGGCATTGAGGAAGCCCTCCACACCCTCCTGATAACCTACAGCACAGAATGTAGTCAATTTGCAGTAGGAGCTCCCCAGTCCCCAGCCTGCTCCTGAGCATCTAGTTCATTACACTGCAGAAAGTGAAATAAACTTCTTTTAGCTTTTTTATGCTCGCCATGTTCGTCAAGGGTTTATATACAGAGAACAAAAAACATCCCTTCACATTTTAACTAAAGGCTGCACTCAGTAATGAATTTCCACATTCTGAAATTTAAAATCTTTTAAAATTGGCCCATACAGAAAAAAGCACTGTAGTTCCTCAGCCATAACAAAACACCAATAATCAATTGTAAATTTGAAGACTTGGTCTCGGAGGAGCCCTGCACTGGGAATGTTCTTGAAGGATGGGTACCTACCTCTAAGAAATTATGGAAGTTACAAGGTAATTAATATCTGAGATCCAGTGGGCCAGGGTTTGGGGTAAATGGCTGAAAAATCTTGAGACAAAGGATTATGTATTTTACTAATGTATCTGTTCCAGATATGACCAAAGTTTATAAGTTATCTATTAACTTATGAAGCAAGATATATTGGTAGTTATTCTCTTATATTGGCATCCATACTAGTGACACGATCTGGAGTGGGATATGAATAAAACCTAGAGGGATAGTTTTATTTGTTTATAACTATGAATTTGGTGGCGTCTTCTTGCCTCATATTTTTAAGTAGCTGTTGATTTCTATTAACTCCTGTGCCAAGTGAAATATTAAAGTTGATAAATAACAGGAGTTCACTAAGGCACCTGGGAACATTGATAAGTATTAAATACTATTAAATTATTAATAATTTATCCAATAAATATTATTGAATTAATTTCATTATATAAAATAATATATCCAGAGGAATATAATGTGCATAAATGCATTCTTTTAATTCTATAGATACCCATACAATGAAACTTCACTTATAATTTTATTGCTTTAACATTTTATTAAAATTATCTTATTTTAAATCCCATGGATTGAAACTGAAATGATACATAAAATAAATGGTAAAAAATAAATATCTAAAATTATCTATAATCTAAAATAACTTACATTATTATGACCCAAAGCACATTTTCTGGATGTATTTTTGCTTTTGTTTCCCATTTTCTCATAATTCTTTTTTGTTTCTCAGGGATAAGTTATATTAAGTTACTGATCACTGACAATACAATGCATATAGAAGAATCATAATTAACATACACTTATATGAAGTATGGAATTTGATTACCCATTATTGTTTATTGATTTAAATTAGGCAAACAGTAAAAGATTTCTCAATTATATATAAATATAAAAATATAGAATTTTCTTGTAATTTGACCCGCTCAATTATTGAAACCCTCAAATAAGAGTCACTACAATAATAAATTTGGAAGACACAGAAATACCCAGGAGTCATAACTAGCAGTTGGTAGCAGCCTACTATTAAAAGATCTAGCAGCAAGAAGAAAGAATTAAAGAACACAAAAGGGCTGGAAAGTAAGGCTTACTTTTATCATTAGTCAACTTCAAAACTATTATCATTTTTACCAGCTCATTCTTAGTAGAATTTCTTTCTTAACTTGAGTAGTAATATTTTTCATCAGATTCTGTTGGTAACTCTGAATTCCACATTCTTTTGCTACAAAGATGCTTCTTTGAGGGAATGAATATCCAAGTAAATAAATAAATTAAAGGCTATTTTGACTTTAGGGATAAAAGATATTTTAAAACAGGTGAGGTCATAATTAGTTAATTGATGCTGGTAACTGATTCAGGCAGCTATGAACTGAGATCATTTCAAAAGCCCTACCCAGGGGCTCATCTCACATACACAAGAGACCAAGGACATGAACTTAAAAGAAAGCTACAGTGTTCCTCCTCTTCTGGCTTAGTCTTAGCATTTTGTGGGAGCTGCTTACAGAATCAGGAATCAAAAGAAAGATGATTTGGGAGCTTATTTTGTAGAGAGGGATGGTTTAGTAGAAGCTTAGAATGGGATACACTGGCCTTGTGTTAAGCCCTACAGCACAGGCATCACTAATTATTTATATCCTGCTGTTAAGCGTAAAACAGGCTTGACTGCCCTTACAACAGCTGCAGTCTCACCACGTGTGCAGCACCATGAACTTTACGTGTGAGCTCTCCTGAAGAGCTATCTGGGGCACGGGGCACTACAAGCAGGTAGCATCGTTGTCAGAAGAGCCTTCTGAAGAGTCCTGGTGCATCGGCAGCAATTAATGCAGGTGGTATTTTAGACAAGGGAGCTAATGAGCTTTAATATGCATGCAGGTGAGGGAGTGCTGAATCAGTAGAGCCATTAATGAACCTATGACAGCCTAATTAGCTACAATTTAAAATCTATGGAATCTAATCAGAAGAGCTGAACACTGCTGCAAATCTGTGTATGAATGAGTCTTTCTAAATACTCCAATCTGTTGCTTAGTCACTGATTGATAGTAATTGCTTTTTTTCCTCTATTGTGCATAGGAAAATGCCCAATTTTGCTCTGATAAGGGAGGACACAACACTGAAGTTAAATGCCTAAGATGTTTAGCTCCTTAAGTTTAATCAGTGGATGTTTAAAAAAATCAAAGTAAAATTAATTTGAACTCTGAATATAGATGATTTAAAATATACTACCAACTTCTTATATATTGAGTTGGCAAAGACAACATAGCTATTAACACCCAACAGCATATCTGAAAAACAAGAAAAGATGCTGAAACATGCAAATACATAAAATGCATTTATTAATCCATAATTTGTTTTAAAAAGCTTTATTTATGTTATCAGAGATAACAGGGCAACATAGTTTTATTGAATATTTGAGATAATGAAATAGCTTTTTGAGGTTAACACAATCTATTAAGAATCGTATTTTTATGTGGCTGAACTATTTAGTTTCAGAAAATGGGAATAATTTTATAAAAGTGTGAGGTGATACTATTGATACTATTTTGTAGTGGCCATTTGGTAATAACTGACGTATAAAAGGTACAAGCAGTTTTTCTACTCTGACATTTCACCCTTGTATAACACAATTCATCTGAGAACCTTAAAGAACTGTGGAGGCTCTGATTTATTGAGTCTTATAACACCACTGGTAGACAGGTCAGTATGACTATACTCGTTTTACAGTCAGCTCAACTGAGCTCCATTTGCTGAAGGTCACAAGTGAGTCAATGGAAGAACTATAAAAGGAGAGTCATGAAATTCCTGAGTGTTACTTCTTTACTTTTTCCATTTGATAAATGGTGCATCTCGCAATTCTGACATTTCAGATAAAACTCTATGTATCTAATTTTTGAATATAAGCAGGAAAAAATCTTAAAATGCAGGTGTTCTAATCATGAATTATTTTAAAAATACTGATATTTGGTTTATAAGTATGGTATTATCAGTTGTGAACCAAATGAAGAGAACTGCCACATTTTCTTATTGGTGTCAATAGGAGCAATTGTAAAGTGTTCTTTCTGTTAGCTTAATCACCAGGTACTAAGGTTGAAACCTAAAGAAAAGGTAAAGATATTTTCTTTAGTTAGAAATTTCTAAAATAGAAGAAAGAAAGAAGAGAGGGAGAGAGAGAAAGGAAAGGTGAGGAGATGGAGGAGAGAGAGAGAGAGAGAGAGAGAACGCAAAATGTACACATAAATATACCCACCAAAAGAACTTCAAATGAGATGGCTTATTAAATAGATGCTGATGACATAGAAAATATAGTAAGATGTATATTGTCTTATAAATTTGTTTTTTAGTGGAACACACACCAAATGCAAGCGAAAGACGAGAATGTGAAAGGACACAGACAACTCAAATAGTATATCAAAATAGTTTTACATTATGTACTAGTATTTCTACATTTCATTTTTCTATTTAAAAAATATACTGCAAGAGTAATTTTATGAAATTTGATGTTCAAATGAAATTTACCTGATCCCTGGCCCAATGGACTTTTTTTTCAAGTTTGACAATATTATGGTAAAATCATTTTAGTACTGATCCTTATGCATTAATATATGAACTAAGTAATCTCTAAAGTAAATATTTTTGAAACTGCTGCTCATGTGACAGTGTTTACAAAAGTATCCCTTGTCTTTGAAACATCCAAGAACAAGGCTATCAAACTTCAGTATGTTGATGAATAAACTTTATTCCACCCAATATATATCTAATTTTTAAATTCATAAAATTTTGATGATTGTTTCCTTAAATTACTTAGCAACAATAAATAATCCCCACATTTGGTTTTGTTTTCATATGCTATGATATAATATCAGTTACTTGGAAAATGTTCCATTATGTCTTTTGATTGATATTTTCCTGTTATTGTTTTTGTGCATATGAGCTGAAAATAATTTGTCTTATCTTAGTAGCTTCTTTATTATATATTATTAAATATTATCATATATGTACTACTGTATTTGGTCTATCTAAATTTGATAGGTGAAACTGCCATATGCATTTCAGTAGCTGGCAAGTTGGAATTGAGAGATATTATTTAAAATACTAAATTTAAAATTGCTGTTATATGTTCAGTTTGCATTACTCCAATAAAAACAAATTCACAACATTTTACGCCATCACTTTATTTAAAGGTAGCACTTGGTTTAGTTACAATAATACTAGACTTCAATTTATAATAAAATAGAAATATATGTTAATTTAGTATGGTGTAGAGATGAGATTACATTTATTTTTAAAATTTCAATGCCCTTTCTTTTTCTTCCCTTTGCTTTGAAGAATAACCCAATGTTTATTACATTCTCTTTACAAAAGTCAACTTAGCTGTGCATCTTTGGTATAGTTACTGAATCTCTTTAGCATCAATTTCATAACCTATAGTAAGGATGTTATAATGTGACCTTCCTCAACATGTATTAGGAGGAATAATTAACATTAAGTACCATAAAACATGTGCATAGTAAGAGCTCAACACAAATTGAATGATTTTTGTTGTTTTTAAAATTAGATTGTTTTATAAATAGTAGGTCCTCAGAAAAAAAAGATGCTATTTCTGCTTCAAGGTGATTATACTCTTTGTTGAAATTAATAGAGTACTTGAATCAGAATTTAAAATTTTTTTTTAAATTGGTACTTGGTGGCAGATCACTCTATATTGAAAATGTTTCATTTAGTAGACCAACTTTCCTAGGCTTTATTTAATGTTAGAAACTGTAATGATTTAAATATAAGTAATGAATAGAATCATTAGATTTATGAATCAATTATTTGTATTAAGATCTTTATTGATATGGATTAACCTACTTGATGAGTATGTTAGTAAGTTCAAGTATGTTTGAAGGTGAATATTTGGTTATATTAGAATTTTCAAATCCTTTCGTATTTTATTGCAAACTATTTTATAGCATGATTTTATTCTCATTCTGAATATTTAAGATATCGATATGAGTTATGTTTTATCAGCATGTACAATTGTAAATTTTGCAAAAGTACAGACTATACTTAGCATGGTGCCATTCATTCAGTTAATCATTCAACACATGAAAGACAGATATTCAATAGATGAATGCATATATTCACTTAGGAAATACTGTCTTCTTACTATATGCCAGGTACTGTGCTAGATAGTGAGTGTATAGAGATAAGCAAAATAAACATGGTGGATCCCCTCATGGAGGTGATAAATGATAAAGTAATGAAAAATGCTATGAAAGTCAAGTTCATATTTCATTAGGGAACTTACTTTGAATTGAAGTATCAGGGAAAGCCTTCTTAGAACAATATGCAACTGAGCTGGGTAAAAGAATATCTAGGAATGAAAGCTCTCTTGGAACAACGTGCAACTGATCTGGGTAAAAGAATATCTAGGAATGAAGGTCATAGAGAATGGGCCAAGGGAAGCATTCTATGTAAATGAATTCCACGTAGGAATATCATGAAGGTGGAAAGATCTCAGTCAAAGAATGAAAAGAAGGTCATTATGGCAGAAGAGAAAGGTAGAGCAAAATAGAATATAAGATTGATGAATTAGATGGCAGATGGTGCAGCAATTTGTTGGCCATGTTAAGGATTTTAGATGTGCTCTAAGTTGAATGAAGAATCTTGAAGGAATTTAAAGATGGGGTTTAAATAATTGTTTTGAGATTTAGAAATTATCTGCTCTGTAGAGAATAGGTTGGCAAGAGACAGAAAAGCAGTTTAGAGTCCAGCTAGAACACACACCGATATTAGTCTAGGTTAGAGATATTGCTGGATTGGAATACAGCGGTAGCAGAAAAATTGGGAAAGTAGAGACTTCAGTATATTTTGATGGTATAACCTAAAAGGCTGAAGAAAATGTTCCTGTTCTAGATGACGAAGAAAGGTAAGTCTAGAGGACTCCCAGCCCTTGACCATGTAATAGTGAAGTACTATATAACTGGAAAGTGAACACTGAGAAAGAGAAGACAACACTTTTTTAAAAAAAATTGGAAGATACATGCATGCAAAATAGGTCATATTTAAGACCACAGAAATGGATGAGATCTTACAGGGAGAAAAACTAAGGTAAGAAGAAAGTTGATGTCCAGATGTATGGAACAATGCACAGCAAAAAATGATGCTAAGACTCCAAGAAAGATGAGGTCTATAACATTTCGATTGTATTTTGGTAAGATCAGTAATTACTTCAACAAGAACAATTTCAGTGATATGGTAGAAAAGGTTCAAGTGAGATTTCAGACACTGAAGAGTAAATAAGGGTGTTTCTTTGAAACATGAAAGAGTACAGTTTATTTTTACTACGCTTTCTCCCATTTTAATATCACTAAAAGCCTCATAAAGCTAAATATGCACACACACACACACACACACACGTACATTAAAAACAAGCTCATAATACGAACCTACAGCAATGAAGCCTCCTAGACAAATATTTTGAAACATAAATCAAAATAAGGGAGAAAACTGAAAGCTGATATATACCCTCTTAGAGTTTCATCATGAAATAAATTTCTTTAAAAATACTTGCCGGTCGGGCGCGGTGGCTCAAGCCTGTAATCCCAGCACTTTGGGAGGCCGAGACGGGCGGATCACGAGGTCAGGAGATCGAGACCATCCTGGCTAACACGGTGAAACCTCGTCTCTACTAAAAAATACAAAACTGTAGCCGGGCGAGGTGGCGGGCGCCTGTAGTCCCAGCTACATGGGAGGCTGAGCCAGGAGAATGGCTTACACCTGGGAGGCGGAGCTTGCAGTGAGCTGAGATCCGGCCACTGCACTCCAGCCTGGGCGACAGAGCAAGACTCCGCCTCAAAAAAATAAATAAATAAACAAACAAATAAATAAATAAATAAAAATACTTGCCATAATATTGGAAAACTTATCCAAAGTGTTTTTTATTAGAGCAATGAAAAAAGTCATAGGCAGGTCACAGAAAAATAGGGATATTCCTAACCATTCGAAAGACAAAAAGGAGAGTCATTCTTTCAATCTGCAAGTCTGTATTATAAGTTATTTGAAATTAAATTCACTTAAATTTGAAGGGTATATTTAGGTGGTGGAATGTTGTTTGTTCTTTGTACACCTATTAGTTTCGGAAATTGTTCATAAGAAACATATTAAATTTTAAAAAACTACTATAAGGTAATTTGTGAAAGAATAAATAGGAAGCAAGGGCATGAAGAAAGGATGTAAGAACTGTATTGTGAAACTTCTCTGTGAAGGGATAGAGAAAATGAGCAATAAATTAGAGTTGTCTCATTCAGTTTAGGCTGCTAAAACAAAATACCTGAGGTTGGGTGTCTTTAAAACACAGAAATTCATTTCTGACAGTGATGGAGGCTAGAAGTCCAAGATCAGGGTGTCAGCTTGGCAGTCAGGCTCTTGGTGAGGGCTCTTTTCGTGGTCGTGTCCTCATGTGGTCTTCCTTGATTGCGCACATAAATAGAGTGATGCTTTGTTTTCCCTTCTTTTTATAAAGACATCAATCCCATCATTAAGGAACCCACCCTCATGAGCTAATCTAACCTAAATTATCTCCCAAACCCCCTACCTCGTAGTACCATCCTACTGGGGATTGTGGTTTCAATGTATAAATTCTGGTGGGACATAAACATGCAGTCCATAACAATAGTTTTAAGTTAGGATTATAGAAAGTGTATTTTAATACTAACAGAGAAGGGTAGAGATTCAGGATACTTGGCACAAAATCAGTCCTCCAAATATATTGCTTCAATTGAATTAAAATTGTTGTAAACAATTTGTTATGCTAGTTATATTCTGATTCAAAACAAAACAAAATATTTTATCTTGAACATCTTTCATTAAAAGTAAAAAAGAAAATTTTAATGCATATCATTGGTGTTTAATACATGTCATATATTATTAATATGCTTCCCATATAATACAATATATACTGCTTAAACTTATGATGCTTTTATTAGATCATTGTTTATTGTCATTTCTCAGGAATTTGTCAAATCTAAGAAAAAGCAGTCAGGAAATTAAGATTAGAAAAAATTCCAATGATCCTGTGATAATGAAAACAAAGGCAGAAATGTTACTTGATTAAAAGAATTCCTTGACATGAAGTCAAAAGCAAGAGGAGAAAACAACAACATAAGAAACACAGCATAATACATGAAGTCAATTTTAAGGTTGGTATTTCAGGAAAGAAAGGAAACCACAGGATCTAATCAGTTGCTCTTGCTTGAGGCTATTGCAATATTATAAATACGTGTTTGTGGCCCTGTGAACAATGAGCTATTTTTTCAAATACACCAAATACCAACAAATTTATAGAAATAGTATACTTCATACCAATCATATGAGTGTTTTCTCCGACATAAATATTGGAAGCAAAATCAATGCTTAAATATGTAATTTTGACAAGTGATTTCATGTAGTACCATTAATTTTGCTAGAAAATTAAAATGTTCTATTATTTGAATGCTACCAAATAATCTTTGCTGATGTTTTCCAACATGTGGCTATTCACTGTAGGCAACAGTTTATTGTAAATAATTCAGTAGAAAAAATAAAAAAAGAAAACAGTGGAGATGTTTATGTGCCATACTGACATGAAGTCAGAACCCTATGTAAAATCTGAATTACGAAAAGCAGTGTCAATTGTAATGACAAAACCAATATCAAGATGAACAGATATTTATTTATTTGTTTATATATTTAGAGACCGAGTCTCGCTCTGTTGCCCAGGCTGGAGTGCAGTGGCATGATCTCAGCTGACTCCAATCTCCGCCTTCCGGGTTGAAGTGATTCTCCTGCCTCAGCCTTCCAAGTAGTTGGGATTACAGGTGCCCACCACCACGCCTGGCTAATTTTTGTATTTTTGGTAGAGATGGAGTTTCATCATGTTGGCCAGGCTGGTCTCAAACTCCTGACCTCAGTTGATCCACCTGCCTCAGCTTCCCAAAGTATTGGGATTACCAGTGTGAGCCACCACGTCTGGCCTGTATTTATTTTTAAAAAAGTATTGCACTTACATGAAGCAACATGTACCCTAAGGCCCAATTTATTTTTTATATTTATTTATTTATTTATTTATCCATTTATTTATTTATTTTTTGAGACAGAGTCTCGCTCTTGTCTCCCAAGCTGGAGTGCAGTGGCAAGATCTCAGCTCACTACAACCTCCCCCTCCCAGGTTCAAGAGATTCTCCTGCCTCAGCCTCTGAAGTAGCTGAGATTACAGGCACCCAACACTACGTCTGGTTATTTTTTATATCTTTAGTAGAGATGGGGTTTTGCCATGTTGACCAGGCTGGTCTTGAATTCCTGACTTCAGGTGGTCTGTCTGCGTTGGCCTCCCAAAGTGCTGGGATTACATGTGTGAGCCACCACACTCAGCCCCTAATGCCCAATTTGAAGATGATTTTAGACATACTTAACAATCAGACCAACATCAGCACAAAATCCAAGAATATTTCAATGTGAGAAATATTTGTCATTAAATATCAAATTATCAAATAGTCAATTCATGCCTTATACATTTTAAGTCTTTTTTTTTGTTTGTTTGTTTTTAAGACGGAGTCTCGCTCTGTCACCCAGGCTGGAGTGCAGTGGTATCTCAGCTCACTGCAAGCTCCACCTCCCGGGTTCCCGCCATTCTCCTGTCTCAGCCTCCCGAGTAGCTGGGACTACAGGCGCCCGCCACCTCGCCCGGCTAGTTTTTTGTATTTTAGTAGAGACGGGGTTTCACCGTGTTAGCCAGGATGGTCTCGATCTCCTGACCTTGTGATCCGCCCGTCTTGGCCTCCCAAAGTGCTGGGATTACAGGCTTGAGCCACCGCGCCCGGCTATTTTTCAATTTTAAGTGATACTGAGGAAATTGATGTTTGTGTTAATGTTCCATTCTTTTGATATTTTCTATCTTAAATATTTATATAAGACAAAGTTCAATTTTATAGGATACAGAAATATAAAATCTTATAAAATATTGGTCAATAGTGGATTATGCATTTATTGTTATATATTTGCTATGCAGTAACCTCTGAAATGTTTAATATGTACCTATCACATGGGAAAAATTTTAAAAAATACAGTAACTATTATTATGGTGACTCACTTTTATTTAAAAACACATACATAAAGAACATCTCTTCAAATAAAAAAATCCTTGTGACCTCCTTTGGCAAAATACTTTTAACCAAAATGGGAAGTTTCTGCCAATACTGTCAACAGACATCCATTCAACTTTTACAGGCAATGTGCACCATCTTCTATTCCCTTGAATCTGTTTAGACTGGTATCTCCTCTAATAGCTGTGAATGTAATGGTTATCTAAGCGTTAACGTTCTGCCCTTGATCATTCTCATTTGCCTGTCAAGAGGAAATGGGGAACAATAGAATTAACAGATCACTTACTCACTCTGCCCTGTTTGTTTGGTGGGCTCTTTAATGGTTGTGTATAAAAATTTAATGCAGCTCAAGGCAGGATACTTAAAAAAATGCTTTGAATATAATAGAACCTTTAATTAAAACCATTTACTCATAACTTCTTATTAAAAATCCTCTTATGATTTCTACCTTTAACACGTCTGTCTATTACGTGAAGTTGTTTGACTGATGTTGAACACAAATCCCAGAAAGGAGAGATAACTAAGGTAACACTGATATTCACTGACCATGTCAGATGATCTAATTCCTGGCCTTGGCCCTTCTTTCACTACTTATTGCCTTGTTACCTTCTACATTTTCTTAAGAGAAGATCACACATTTAGTTATCAAAATCAGACAAGGACACAGATGTTCTTTTAAATCAACAAGGATAACTTAACTCATTGGTGGAGGTCAATCAACAGTATTAATACATTTTTTTCAGTTGTCACATTTTAATCTGACAATATCAGAATTGGTTTGTAAATCAGACCTAAGAAAATAAACTGCCAATTTTAAAAATTGTCATTTCTTTAGAATTTCTGAGATCAGAAGCCATGGATACCACAAGAAATTTGTTTAAAAGTATCAAACTTTTCAAAGACTCAGCGCCTTCGGCTAACAAAAATGAAACCAAAGACATACAAGGCAGCCGCTGCATGGACTTTCATTCCTTTTTTATTTTTGCTGTGCTTGGATGTGAAGATATCCTGTGTGACTGAGCCGTCTCATACTGAAGAGTCAGCACTGCTGTTGCTATTGAAAGAGCTATATTGAGAACTTTATTATGCTCATCTGAAAAGCAAAATCAGTGACTATGAACAACTTACAGGACAGCTGAAAGTAGTTAAATCATTTACTTGTAATACTCCCAAGATCTTAAAATGCTACAATATATAAGATACATTCAGTCACCACAGCACTTTTACACTCAGACAAACCCCCTGGAAATCTATGGGAACTTTTCATTTAATCCCTTTCTCCCTATTCTATTGTAAGACAAAAGTAGTCACAAGTAGACAGTTTCTGACTTTTTGCTTTGAGCTAGAGGTTTAAATTTACAGAGTGTTTCAGACCCAGAAAAAACAAGCAGCATTTTTAACAAGAGGATGTCTCATAATATATTGTTTATTTAGAATCTTAAAAGCCCTTACTTTACTCTGAAGGTCTTGGGCCATGTGTTCAAGTCTTAGTTGGGTCATTTATTACCTGTATGCTTGGAAAATCACTTCTCATCAACTGATTCAATTTCAACGTTGAGAGCAAAATAGCCATATCTAGTTTAGCTACCTACCAGCATCATTCTGCACTTCAAAGATGAGATCACAAGAGAAAGAGTTTGCATGATGGTTAAAGGTTCTAGAGTCACAGACGTGTGTTTGAATCCTGGATTTAATGCCAGCTGCTGAATTTTGCTTGGGTGAGATTTTCTACTTTTTTCCCCAATAAGTTTCTTTTTCCACAAAAAATGCAGAAAAATATTGAGTTTACCTCATAAAGCCATATTGATATTTAAATGACATCATAAATTTAAAGCTATAGGCCTACATGGATACCTGTGTTTCATGCATGCCCCTCTCACCTGTTTAGGCACTGCAGACCAAACCAGTAAAGGAACACTGTAATTAAATCACTATCTTGGTTCTCACTACATAGTTCAAGATAAGTCTGTCACCAGCCACCCCAGAACTTTGGGTTTGAACTTATCCCCAGTACTCCTGTACTAGACTCAAAGAGTTATTCTCTGTGTCACATCTTTGTTTATGAGAGATACTACCAGAACTCCCACTCACCCAAATCAATCAATCAGTCATTTTCATTGTCCTCATCATCATTTTCAATAACCTTGATGCTCTGAATATTCACTAATTAGAGCCAATTCTCAGGTCCTCTATGCCTTTGCAAACTTTCCCAATGTGACTTCTTCAATGTAACATCTACCATTAAGGCTTTAATAAGGTGATAATAGTCTTTGTTTCTACAATTTCATTTCCAAATCATTTCTCCTTTCTCCTTGTTTTATAAACCACCTTCAACCCCAATTTCTCATCCGTATCATAATATCTACTCCACTGACTCTACCGTAATTTCATTAACCATAGCTCTGCACATCTATTCTTACGCAGCTACATTTCCACAACCCATCTCAATAGGCACTTCCTTGCATTTATCCTCAATCCCCTTGCCCTGCTCTCCCCTTCTTATAATCACTGAATTAGTCTATGTGGTATCTGCACCTGTGTAGGTGCAGTAAGCTACACACGAACTTCAAGTATGCTGACTGGTATCATTTTAAAACAATTACCCTAAATCTCAAGAGGGAACCCAGTAGTGTCTCATATACCCACTAAATTTTTCTGTTTGCTCTTTCATCCCCCAAAATGGCCATTTCAGACATTCTTCTAGGTCATTAAATCTCTATCTGATTTATTCATCTATATACCAGACACATGCAATGCACTTGAGCACACACACACATTTTCTGCCAATAAGTTGGTTTTCAGCTTTCCTCTGGAAACAAATGATTTACTATATAAACTCCCTCATCTTTATATTTCCAAATCTATCACCCTCCCAATGTCTTTATTCAGATTCTTTTTCTTCCCTCTATTTATGTTGGATAAAGTTTTTTTCTATTATAAAAAAATTATTCACCTTCTCCTAGACTTCTTCCATTGCTACAATTAAACTTTAACAGCATTATAAGCCGATAACCTCAGTTTTATCTTCTGACCTGGTCTATGCTGTGTGAATAGCTCACTTGGAATTGGATAACTTTGCCTCTGATTGGTGTTGTCAGAACCCAAAGCATATAACTGCAATTGTCTTGTGGAATTCTGTTCTTGGCTGTCTAATAGGCCAGGGTGGCTTCATCCTGGGCATGCAGTCATACAGACCCTTGCATTTAAAAGTTACCTATATTTGGTTTAATGTTCTGCTATCATCGTGTTTAAATCATTACTAATTTATAAATAAGCACTCTACATACTCATTTTACACTGGGATCCCCAAGATAAGTAGCTAATCCCTCTTAAGCACCTCAAATTTAATATTGTCAAGCAGATGACTTGATTTTCACCAGCCTACCAAATTTGTTTCCTATTTATCCTATTTTTATTATTGCCAATGATACCTTTTAAACTACTCAGTTGAAAATCCAGCAGTCACAATTGATTTTTCTTTTCCCACCATTTTATATGACCAAAAGCTCTATCTGCTATTGCATCTGCATTTTATCCTATTTTTCTACACAATATACCCAATTTCTGCAGAACAACCAATAGAGAAATTGGATGAATTGAATATTGCAACAGTCTTCTAACTTGACTCCTTTTTCGGCTCTTAAATGCCTGTAAGCCATTCACTGCAAAGTAGCTAAAAACATTCATACAAAAGAAAATCAGAAAATATTATTCCTCTGTTTAAATTTTCTGGTGTTTTCCCCTCATACTTAAGTTAAAATCAAATCTCTTTTTATTGCCAGGCATAATTTGTCATTGCCTATATCTCTACCTCCATTGAATTCAATTCTTATTGTCTCTGACTGTATATCAGCCACAAGGGTTACCTTTCTATTTTGTGAATACAGCTAACTTGTTTTTGCATAGAGCATTAAACATTTTCTTGGTGTGAAAATTCTGTCTCAAATATATGTGTCATAGCTGTCCATACCCTGTCCTTCACATCTCACTTAAATTGATACTCCTTGAAAGATATCTTCCCTGATGCAGTCTAAATTAGCACATATTCAACTACTTACTGTGTCAGTATGTTGTTCCTTTTTAAAACTATCTTGTTCATGTTTGTATTTATTTATTTTACTCTTTTCATAAGAATGACACTCCATGAGAACAAAGACCAAGTATGTCTAGTGTCTAAATACCTGGGAAAATGTTTGCTCAATATATTAGAATTAACATACTTAGCACAGTGCTTGCTATATTTTAAATGTTCAGTAAATGGCATATATTATTATATTACTTTAAAATTATTTATAGAAGAATTTCTTAAGTTAAAACATTATAAAATTATATTTGAATAAATGTTTTATATGAAAACTATAGCAGTGCTAAGACCTCTGAAATTAAAATTTATTAGTAGTAGGTAATGTTTTCTTATTCTTTTGATTAAGGCCCTGTACTACAATTTTAATGGGGAATAAATTTTGCTGTTTTAGAAAAAAGACCTCATTTGTTTAATAAAGTAAAAGTTAAAAATGAAAATGTTAATCAAAATATATTATTGGGAGAAGTACTTTAAGAATAGCAGAGAAAGGGCCTTCCAAAATTTGCTACTCCATTAAAGCAAGACCACTGCTAAATGCATCAAAATAAACTTTTTCAGAATTCTGAAAATTAACCAGGCGTATAAGTGTTCCTGGAGTGTTTATTCAAGGACTATAGCTGAATTGTTAAAAAATCATAAAACTTGTGGTGTTTTAAGTTGCCCTCATCTCCTCACCCTCTCATAAGAAATAGCCTCAAAAGCTAGCAGATTCACAACAATGCTTGTGAAAACCAATAGCCTAGCATCCACTAGGGCATATGCACAATGTGACTGGAGGTCACCAAAATGTATAAAACTCAGAGAATTTTCACTATTCGAGCTATCTGGCTTTGTTTTGCATTATTCAGATCAAACTTTGTGAGAAGGGCACACCCCACAATATAATTGTTAAAAAATAAAATCGTGGAGATTATTTAAATTTCCAGCTGCCTGAGATGGCAATACCAGTTGGGGCAAACAAGAGGTTGACTAAATAAGTTAAAAGGAAAGGATGTGTATAGAAATTTCACAGGGTGCTTTTAAAAGGTCTGACATATTTCTGGGAATGTTGAAGCCCACACCCACATGCCTGACTGTGTGCACTGGCTGGAAAGGTCTGAAGAAGCCCTAATATCTCAGCTCTGACTAACTTTGAGGTACCACATAAATAGGAAGTGAAGGCTAAGGCAGAAATGTAAACTGCTGTAGCATCTGAGTCATGCCATAGCACATGTACAGATCCTGTGGACAAAGGTTCAAAGACTTATTAGTTCAAGACATTTAAAGAACTTCTGTCCAATCACTAGCTTATCACTAAGCCAAACAGCCAAGACTTCAGTGACCACATACAAGAGCGAATACAGGCTCTACAGAGTCGATCCATAAAAGTCACTAAACAAGTAGCAATACACCTAGGAGGGCAAGATCTGATTTCCAGAGTTGCCACATTGCATTTTTTTAAATGTTCAGTCCAGCAAAAATAAATAAAAAATAACAGGAAAAGTAGTCAATAGTAACTGTCCCTGAGTAAACCCAGTTTTTGGAATTACTAGACGGACCTCAGATCAGCTATTACAAATATTTTTGAAGAACTAAAATAAACCATATTTAAATAAATCAAGAAAATGTGATAATAACATCTTACAAAAAGGAAAACATTAATGAATATATTGAAATTATTCAGAAAAGTAATTCTGGAGTTGAAAATTATAGTAAATGAGACAAAAAACACTTCACTGTTGGAGCCGAACAGATTTGAACTGGCCAAAGAAAGAGTCCACAGACTCTACATAAGTCAATTGATTCTATACAATCTGAGGAACAGAAAGAAAAATAAAGAAGGTGATTGGACAAAGTTTCGGAGACTATTGGACATCATCAAGCATACAGATACATTCATAATGGGATTTCCAAAGGAGAGGAAAAAGAGAAAGATGTATACATAATATTTAAGAAATAATGGCTGATAGTGCCACAAATTTGATGAAAAACATTAATCTACACATCCAAGAATGCAATGAACTCCAGGTATGATTCCCATAATTGGTAAAACAATCTTTTTGAAAATAAAGTAAATTTCTAGATAAACAAAAGAGCATTCATATCTATTAGACCTGCCCTGCAAGAATATTAAAGAAGGTCTTTCAGGCTAAAATGAAGAATGCTAGACAACAATTTAAATTACAAATAAACAAATGAAGAGACTGATAAAAGTAAGATTACAGGTAAATATAAAGACAGCACAATTATATATTTGGTTGTAAGCATTTCCTTTTTTCTAATTTAAAGGAAAAATGCATAAAATAATTATAAAACTGCATTGATGGGCTTACAATGTATAAAGACATAATTTGTGTGACCATAACAGCATAAAAATATGTGAGTGGGAGCGGTGCTATAGTGAAACAAATTTGTTAATACTATTGGAAATAAATTAACAATAATCAGAAATGGATGTTTGAAGTTGCTAACTGAAATCATCAGTGGGAAAAATACTGAGAAACAGAAAGGGAATAAAATGTTACACTAAAATATTTAACAAAAAAGCAAGTAGAAATAAAGGAATCAGAGAAGAAAATATAACAAAGAGGTAAAGGAAACAACTAGAAAAAATGGTGAATTTAAAATCAAATTTATCATTAATTACATTAAATGTAAATGAACTAAACACTTCAATCAAAAGGCAGAGATTGGCAGGATGGATAAAAAGTCATAATCTATCTATGTGGTGTCTACAAAAGGCATACTTTAGATTCAAAGACAAAAGGTTGAAAGATGGAAAATATATAGCATGCAAATAGTAAACTAAAGAGAAATGGGATTATAATGCTAATATCAGGTGAAAAAGACTTAGTGGCATTAATTGTTCTAGAGACAAAGACAGAAATTTTTAAAGAAAAAAAGAGTCAATCTATCAGGAAACCATAACAATGAAGGAAATAAAGAGCATTCATACTGGAACGGAAGGAGCAAAATTATCTTTCTTCAGAGGTGACATTATTTTATATATAGAAATTCTGAAGGAACATACCATAAAAACTCATACAACTAACAAATGAGTTTAACAAGTTTGTGAAATTCAAGATTAACATACATTATTATTAACTATGGTAACCTCCCATCCCTGATAACCAGCATGATAACCAGCAATTTACCCTTACTGTGAGTTTGACTTTTTTTTTTTTTAAGATTCCACATAAAAGTGGGGTCATAAAATATTTATTTTCCTGTGTCTGGTTTATTTAACTTAATTTAATGTTCTCAATGTATCCTATACACAAAATTTGTTAAGAGAGTAAATCTCAAGTATTTTCACCACACAAAAATAAAAAGGCGACTATGAGAAGCTGTGGAAATATTAATTAGCTTGATTGCAGTAATCATTTCACAATGAATACATGCAACAAAACCAGGCTTATAAGTGTTCCTTACACTTTTTTTTGAGACAGAGTCTTGCTCTGTCACCCAGATTGGAGTGCAGTGGTGTGATCTCAGCTCCCTGCACACTCTGCCTCCAGGGTTCATGCCATTCTCCTGGCCCAGCCTCGCCAGCAGCTGGGATTACAGGTGCATGCTGCCACGCCCGACTAATTTTTTTGTATTTTTAGTAGAGATGGGGTTTCTCCATGTTAGCCAGGATGGTCTCGATCTCCTGCCCTCGTGATCCGCCCGCCTCGGCCTCCCAAAGTGCTGGGATTACAGGCATAAGTCACCGTGCCTGGCAAAACATCATATTTTATACCCTAAATATATAGCTTTTTTATTTATCAATTATATGTCAATAGGTTGGGAAAAATAACATGGGGAAAAACAAATATACAAAAATTAATTGTACATCTCTTCACAAGCAAGGAAGAAACTGAAGAAGAAATTAAGACATATTTTCAATAGAATAAAGGGGTCCAGGGCCAAGATGGCCTACTAGAAGGAGCAGCCATCAGAGGCTCCCATTGAAAAGAACCATATCAGCATGGGAACCCTGCACCAGCAACCGAGGTATCCAGGTTCTGTCATCAGAATTGACTAGGCAGCTGGCATGACCCACAGAGAGAAAGGAAGAGCAGTGTGGTGTGGTGATCCACCTGAGAGCCACATTGGGCATGGAAGCCCCTACGCCCCAGCCAAGGAAGGCAGTGAATGAGTATGCTACCCAGACTGAGAAAACAAGCTTTTTCCATGGAACTGTGCAACTCATGAATCAGAGGATCCCACTCGTGAGTCCATGCCACCAAGGCCTAGGGTCCCAACCATGGAGCCCTGCAGATTCTCAACAGCCACTCAGCTAGAATCTTCTTAAGTTGGTGGAGCTCCCCGAGTAAGGGGCGACTAGCACCACAGCTGCAGCTGCCTGTTGTCTAAGCCATTTGAGACTCTTCGTGGAGGGGCGACAGCCAACACTGGGACTGAGAGCTGCCCAACACACTAAGCTCCCAGGGAAGGGGGAAGACGACAGCCATTGCTATTGCTCCAGGCAATGCTTTTCCACTGCTGGAGCCAGAGAGGCTGACGGCTTGGTCCCAAGAGGTATCCTCCACAGCCCAACACACCAGCTGTGGCAGACTGTGGCCAGAGTGCCTTTTCAGGCCTGACACTGACCCATACCTCATCACTGGGTGGGGTTTCCCTGCAGGAACTCCAACAACTCCAGCCAGGGGCTCAGAAACAGAACCCTGATCTCCCTGGGCCTAAGCCCTAGGGGCATAGGTGGCCACAGTCTCTGTGGACCAGCAGGCCTAGTCTTTCCTTCTGCTAGTTCAGAGGAATCCAGGTTGCCCAGGCAAGTGGGTTTCTCCTCAGAGAAGCATACCACCTCCATCAAGGGACAGTCGAAGTGTTTGGTTAAATGGGTCCTCCTTCCCGTGCCACCCAACTGGGTGAGACCATCCAACAGGGATTGTCAGACTCCTATTCAGGTGTGTTCCTACTGGCATCGGGTCAGTGCCCCTCAAGGTCAGAGACCCCAGAGGAAGGAGTAGTCACCCATCTTTGCAGTTCCCCAGCCTCCTCGAGTGACAGATGTACAGGAGTGAACCAGATGAATAGGGCCTTAAGTGAACACCCAGCAAACTGCAGCAGCCCTACAGAAGAGGGACCTGACCATTGAAGGAAAAACAAACAAACAAACAAACAGAAGGCAACGACAACAGCATCAACAAAAAAAGTCCCCACAAAATCCCCATCCAAGGATCAGCAGCCTCAAAGATCAATACTAGACAAACTCATGAAGATGAGAAAGAATTAATGAAAAAAAGTTGAAAACTCGAAAGGCCAGAGTGCCTTTTCTCCTCCAGATGATCCCAACACCTCTCCAGCAAGGGTGCAGAATTGGACAGAGGATGAGATGGACAAATTGACAGAAGTAGGCTTCAGTAGGTGGGTAATGACAAACTCCACTGAGCTAAAGCAGCGCGTTCTAACCCAATGCAAAGAAGCTAAGAACCTTGATAAACGACTACAGGAGCTGCTAACTAGAATAACCACTTTAGAGGGGAACATAAATGACCTGATGGAGCTGAAAAACACAACACGAGAACTTTGTGAAGCATACACAAGTATCAGTAGCCGAATCAACCAAGCAGAAGAAAGGATATCAGTGTTTGAAGACCATCTTGCTGAAATAAAGCACGCAGACAAGATTAGAGAAAAAAAGAATGAAAAGGAACGAACAAAACCTCTGAGAAACGTGGGGCTAGATAAAAAGACTGAACCTACAATTATTTGGAGTACTTGAAAGAGATGGGGAGAATGGAACCAAGTTGGAAAATGCACTTCAGGATATTATCCAGGAGAACTTTCCCAATCTAGCAAGACAGGCCAACATTCAAATTCAGGAACTACAAAGAACACCACTAAGATACTCCACGAGAAGATCAAACCCAAGACACATAATCATCAGAATCTCCAAGGTCAAAATGAAGAAACAAATGTTAAGGGCAGCCAGAGAAAGGCCAGGTCACCTACAAAGGGAAGCCCATCAGACTAACAGCGAACCTCTCAACAGACACCCTACGAGCCAGAAGAGAGAGGGGGCCAGTATTCAACATTCTTTAAGAAAAGAATTTTCAACCCCGAATTTGAAATGTAGCGAAACTAAGCTTCAGAAGTGAAGGGGAAATAGAATCCTTTCAAAACAAGCAAACGCTGAGGAGTTTTGTCACCACCAGGCCTGCCTTGCAAGAGCTACTGAAGAAAGCACTAAATATGGAAAGGAAAAACTAGTACTAGCCACTTCAAAAATACCAAACTATAAAGACCAATGACACTATGAAGAAACTGCATCAACTACTGTGCAAAACAAAACAAAACAAAACAAAACAAATAGCATCATGATGACAGGATTAAATTCACACATAACAATACTAACCTTAAATGTAAATGGGCTATATGCCCCAAATAAAAGACACAGACTGGCAAATTGAACAAAGGGTCAAGACCTATTGATCGGTGTGTTGTATTCAGGAGACACATCTCATATGCAAAGATACACATAGGCTCAAAATAGAGTGATGGAGCAAAATCTACCAAGCAAATGGAAAAAAAAAAAAAAAAAAAAAAAAAAAAAAAAAAAAAAAAAAAAAAAGCAGGGGTTCCAGTGCCAGTCTCTGACAAAACAGACTTTAACCCAACAAAGATCAAAAAAGACAAAGAAAGGCAGTACATAATGACAAAAGGATCAATCCAACAAGAAGAGCTAACTATCCTAAATATATATGCACCCCAAACAGGAGAAACCAGATTCATAAAACAAGTTCTTACATATCTACAAAGAGACTTAGACTCCCACACAATAACAGTGGGAGACTTTAATGCCGTCCTATCAATATTAGACAGATCAACAAGACAGAAAATTAAAAAATAGATATTCGAGACTTGAATTCAGGTCTGGATCAAGCAGACCTAATAGATATCTACAGAACTTCCCACCCCAAAACAACAGCATATGCATTTTTCTCATGGCACTTATTCTAAAATTGACCACACAATTGGAAGTAAAACACTCCTCAACAAATGCAAAAGTACTCAAATTATAACAAACGGTCTCTCAGACCACAGTGCAGTCAACTCAGACTCAGGATTAGGAAACTCATTGAAAACCACACAACTATATGGAAGTTAAACAACCTTCTCCTGAATGGCTCTTGGGTAAATAATGAAATTAAGGTAGAAATCAAGAATTTATTTCAAACCAATGAGAATAAAGAGACAACGTACCAGAATCTCTGGGACACAGCTAAAGCAGTGCTGAGAGGGAAGTTTATAGAAGTAAATGCCAACACCAGAAAACTAGAAAAGTCTCCAATCGATACCCTAACATCACAACTAAATGAGCTAGAGAAGCAAGAGCAAACAAATCCAAAAGCTAGCAGAAGACAAGAAATAACTAACATCAGAGCAGACTGAAGGAGATAGAGACACGAAAAATGCTTCAAAAAATCAATGAATCCAGGAGCTGATTTTTTGAAAAAATTAACAAAATAGACCACTAGCTAGGCTAATAAAGAAGAAAGAGAGAAGATAATAAAAAACCAAGAGAGAAGATTCAAATAGACACAATATAAAATGACAAAGGGGATATCATACTGACTGTACAGAAATACAAACTACCCTAAAAGATTACTATAAACACTTCTATGCAAATAAACTAGAAAATCTGGAAGAAATTGATAAATTCCTAGACACATACACCCTCTCAAGATTAAACCAGGAGGAAGATGAATTTTTGAATAAACCAATAACAAGGCCTGAAATTGAGGCAATATTTAATAGCCTACCAACCAAAAAAGCCCAGGACCAGACAGATTCATGGTCAAATTCTACCAGAGGTACAAAGAGGAGCTGGTACCATTCCTTCTGAAACTATTTCAAACATTTAAAAGGAGGTACTCCTCCATAACTCATTTTATGAGGCCAGCATCATCCTGATAGCAAAACCTGACCGAGACACAACAAAAAAAGAAAACTTAAGGCTAATATCCCTGATGAACATCAATGCAAAAATTCTCAATAAAATACTGGCAAAGCAAATCCAGCAGCACATCAAAAACTTATCCACCACAATCAAGTTGGTTTCATCCCAAGGATGGGATGCTGGTTCAATATACCCAAATCAATAAATATAGTCCATTACATAGACAGAACCAATGACAAAAACTGTATAATCATCTCAATAGATGCAGAAAAGCCCTTTGATAAAATTCAACATCCTTCATGTTAATAACTTCCAATAAACTAGGTATTTATGGAATCTATCTCAAAATAATAAGAGCTATTTATGACAAACCCACAGCCAATATCAAACTGAATGCAAAAAAGCTGGAAGTACTCCCTTTGAAAACTGGCACAAGACAAGGATGCCCTCTCTCACCACTTCCATTCAACATGGTATTGGAAGTTTTGGCCAGGGCAATCAGGCTAGATAAAGAAATAAAGGGGGCCGGGCGCGGTGGCTCAAGCCTGTAATCCCAGCACTTTGGGAGGCCGAGACGGGCGGATCACGAGGTCAGGAGATCGAGACCATCCTGGCTAATACGGTGAAACCCCGTCTCTACTAAAAAATACAAAAAACTAGCCGGGCGACGAGTCGGGCGCCTTTACTCCCAGCTACTCGGTAGGCTGAGACAGGAGAATGGCGTGAACC